>NW_013671067.1:53068-62422 GCF_000517525.1 Limulus polyphemus
TGCCTATTTCGTTTTTCGTTGGTTTTAAACATTTCATATACTGATTAATTTGGTTCTACGTGACTGTTTTTCAAAGAGTAAAACTAAAAAAACTTGGTAACATAAATAGTTCACTTTTGTCTCTAACTGATATTAGAGCTTTATGAGAGCGTGGAATATAAAGCTGAGTTTTTGACATGATATTTTTCACTTTTAGAATCAGTAATTTGGAATATCTATTAAAAATAATTCCTAATATCCTATATGATGTATGTGACGTGTAGAAATAGCTTGTTGAATATTATACATTTTCAACTTTATATATTTATTTATTTTTATCGAACTACTGACATTTATTGTTTTTCACTCAGCCTGAGCAGAATTGGGAAGTGGATCTAGCGGATCTTGAATCCCAGGTTGACGATAACACTGCTGCAGTCATCGTGAATAATCCCTCTAACCCTTGTGGATCAGTGTTTTCACGAAACCATTTGCAAGCAATCCTAGATATCGCTGCCAGGAACTTCGTTCCTATAATTGCTGACGAGATTTATGAACATTTTGTAAGTTATTATAATTTCAACGTGTCTTATTCTTATTTGTTTGTCACCTCGTAACATTATATGCGTGTAATGAAAGGTGTAGACAATACATCCGAAGCACGAAGTTAGTGTTGTTTGTAAAACATTTTTAATACGTAAATATTAACTTCAAACTGATTAAGAAAGAAAGTGTGAGAATTTGTCTAAAAAATGTGCATGTGGTTGGTTTTAACGAAACGTTACACAATAAGCTATCTGCACTCTTGTCATAACGGGAATCGAACTCAGGATTTTAGGGTTATAAATCCCTAAACTTATATCAGACCTACCGGGGAATTTGACTAACAATTTCTGAAGAAATTCAGTTTAACATGGTTTTAAATTACAATTTAAACTGCCTCTGTTTCAGTCCCGGAAGTGCCCTAACAGAACCGGCATAAACTTGGGTTTTCTTCTCTAATATCACATTTCATGGTTGGTACAACAAACAAGGAAATGAATACATCCCGTGACAGGGCAATATTATGAAACATCCACATAGCATGAAATATCACATCATAGCTCTATACGGAAAAGTTTTTTCTTTTTCCTTTAAATTATTACAAATGTATTGATACTTTCACACCTGAGCTATTTAACATGAAAGTAATCACACAGTGAGTAGACCCAGTGTAGGGTGAAATAATCAGTATACTGACGCACAACAAATTAGTGTAAAGAAACAGATTTGTGTATGATGTTTATTTTCAAGTGATCGGAGAAATCTTGCACACATATATGTAAATAATCAAATTCCCTTAGTCGCAATGACTTCCCCCCGACTAGTCTCAAAATAAGCTGTAAATTACCAGTTGCATATACTTTCATGAAAAAAAAAAATTAATGGTGTGTAGGGCAAATGACACTAAATACAAAGATAACAGCTAAAACTTGTAACAGTTACCAATAATAGAGAAATGCAGTTGTACCGCAGCTCAAACCTAGAATATTTGGCTTTGGCATCGAAATGCACAGATGAGAAAACATCACTAATCGTGACTAACAGTTACCGGTATTAACAAGTGAACGTTTTCAAAGGCAGTTATTTTACAGGAAAAGCGAAACTTTATTATTATTCAGCGTAACCTTAAGTTTATTAAAGATTTGTTTTGATTTTTTTATGAATTTGGACTCGTAAGGCATGCTCCTCCCTGTCGCAGGCCTTGTTTTTGAAAAATAGAAGTTATATCATTATCAGTCCTATTTTGCATTCATAGCACCTTAACTTCCACATGGAGACCTTTCTATACAAAACTTGAGGATTAGAATAGATCTGAATTTACTTATGCATAAAAAACTACTACTTTGAAACACGCAGTATCGATAAATTAATGAAGTTTCCGAATTGAAACCACATATTCAATTACGTTTTGCTTAGGCTTAACATGGTAAACTTGAAAACAAATATATGAAAATAAGATAATTGCCAACAGAAAGATTTGAGGGGTGAGGTCGAGCCTGTAACAGATGGTCCTATAATCAGGAACCAATAAACGTACTTTTCAGGTGTTTCCAGGGTACAACTACTACTCCGTTGCTTCTCTGTCAACTGAAGTACCTGTTCTTTCTTGCAGCGGTTTGACCAAAAGGTATGAAAGTTTTGTTCTGGTTATTAAACATCACCTTGCTTGGTTAGAGTTGAATCTACTGTCTTGTTATTGTTTACTTGTTTCATTCAACAACTTCTATACAATTACAAAGTGTGCACGTTGTTACCTGATGGTTTACTCCACACATCCTACATCTCGAAGGTTTAAACAGGAAAACAGCAGACAGACTGACAGTTACTTCCTTGCTCCTGAAATATAGATTTCTTGAGACTTTTTTAACTATTTAGTTAATTGGTGATAAGTTTTTAGGGTGTTTGGTTTAGAGTTATCTGCACGGTCCACTGCGGAAGATCGAACCCCGGATTTTAGTGTTGTAAATCCAAGTTATTGCTGTCTCACCCAAGGAGAAGTTTATGTTTATGTGTTGTCAGTTTATGTTAGTACTTTCTATGGTAAATCTATGCAAGAATATCTTCACTTTGTGGAAATAGTTATTAAGTTCAACATATTAGTTTAATAGTACTAAAAACGTTGTATTCCTCGACAATTATGCTCTTTCTTCTATTCTGCTTTTAAAAGCATAAAAAATTGTCCTGCGGCAACACTTTCATGGACTCAGACTTTTACCGAGAATAGCAATGTCAATACTTCCCCAGGAGTCCATTGGATTTGTACTGGGGAGGGGGGGTTAACACGTGTGTGTGCCCTGTTCATGTTGTTACATTGTTTGTGTTGTTGGGGTTTTTATGTTGTGCACAATTTTGTTCTCTTTGTGAGTGTATGAGATATGTTTAAATTTTTGTTCTGTGTGTGTGTGTTGTTTGGGTTTTTATATTGTATACAGCATTGCTCTTTCTGTGTGTTTGTGTGTTACTTGGGTTTTTATGTTGTATACAGTATTGTTCTCACTTTATGTTGTTCGAGATTTTATACTGTGTAATTTTTGTTTTATTCTCTTTGCGGATGTTCGGGTTATTATGGTTTTACTCTGAACAGCATCTGTAGATACCAAACCAATAAGGAATGAAATTAAGGTTTTAGATATTGAATGTTTTGTTTTATATTATTCTCTAAGGAAATGGACTATAGCTTGTTTCTTTATATTGGGGAATGTTTTTTTAGCTACAGAGTATATATATTTATTTTATTAAAATATGCTGTTTTGGGAACTTTATAGAAACTTTGTGGCATTCTCAGGTACAATGAATTCCATTAGAGTAATTGGGGTTCTACAGAATAACAGTAGGTTTGGTTAAGAAATGTATCAAGGAGCAAATATGAATTTTATGTCTTCGACCGAACTATGAAAGAAAGAGACAAGACAGTGTGTGACAATGTAAAACAATATTTATTTAGTACACAAATCACTCGGGAAGTTTGTATTTAGGAAGGATGGCACATATGTCAGAGAGAGAGCTCTCAGAAATATTGACTGGAAGTTGGAGAAAATTTGTGAAGAATCTATCCAAAACGGAGAAAACATAGCATTGTATACACAAGACTACAGTGATATTATTTTCAGGGTGCATGTGCTACCCATGTGACTGTTGGTAATATTCACCACAAAATAAATGATGTTTTGCCCTTTACAGGTATCACATAACCAGACAGTGGAAAATATCATGGTTCACTTCTACATAGTATGTTCAACTTTACAGAAATCTTTTCTACAAAAAACACATGTAATATCCAAGTTGAATGATTCAGAAAATAGATAACTAAGATAAAAGAAGTTTAACTACTTCACGACACATAAGCTATACTTAAAACTACATACTTTTTGTATGCATGAAACTTTTTAGTGTGCCTGTATACCACATCTTTTTCCCTTTTACCTTCAGGCCATCCCAGTCATCCCTAGCTTTCGAATTTAAAAACCAATGAATTAATTTGTACATTCTTGAAGAATGTGGTGTAACATACTCTTGTCTCTGTAAAACATTTACCCAGCAAGACAGAAAAGTAAGACAAAGAGCATAACTTTATATACCAAAAAATTACAAGATAAAATTCAAAATGAAATACAGAACAGCAACATAATCCTTGAATCAAACAGTTTAAAATACAAAATGAAACTATGTTTTAATTTCATGTGAAAATTCAACTTAAAGCAAAACCTTTTCAGTAAAAAAATAGGAGAAAATGAAAATAAAATATCCTTAATTAAATGTAAAACATATCAAATAAACATACCCAAAATAAGGCTCTTTGGTCTTAATACAAGTTTCAAATACAGAAATAAACCACATAATGAAAATAAATCAGAAATAAAATTAAGAAATTGCAAAAAAAAACAAAACACAATTATCAAGATCATGACAATAATAGAGTTCACAAAACAAAATATTAAAATTTAAAACAAAAGCACTTTAATATATAATACCATTTTTTTTATGAATTGGCATATAACAGAAATGACTTCCTAGTAGACCCCCAGTGGAACAGGGGTATGTCTGGGGACTTACAATGCTACAAACCCGTGGTGGGCAGAACATAGATAGCTTTGTGCTTAATTAGAAACAAATAAAGAAACCTCCTAGTAACCTTTTCAGACCTTTGGTCTTGGCCAAAAAGTTTCTATATTTTGTAACAAATAAAACCATTATGTAACTTGTATAATCAGACGCGTGTAGAAAGATGTGTAATTCAGCATTTCATCTATCATAACAATACTTTACCAAAGCATATGTAATGACAAAGTATAACATCAACTTGTTATAAATAGTGTCTGTAACCTTATATCAGTTCATATTAAACATTCAGTATTTTTTATACCTTGATGTACTCTAATAACCTCCACAAGACAACGTGTCATGCTGTTGATGAAGTTGTTGATGTACTCTACCATAATTTCATCCCAACTTGTCCTGTAGTCTGATGATGTTTCAGGATTCTGAATACAGTGCACTGGGGTACCCTACTGTCTGGCAATGTCCATTTGCTTCATACGATTTCTGGACAGTCGAACAATTTGATGCCCTACAACTTCTGGCATGTAACGAGGCATGACTCTACACCAAGTACAGAGAAATTGTCTGAACAAAGCATTGATCTGTTTTGCAAAAGATTATACCAAGATCACATATTTTTATACAAAATGTGTGAATATGTGTTTTGATGAACAAATGCACAAAATAACTTATACAGACCAGAATAACAACTCATACATGTTTGTCTGTTCATATGCTATCTTCTCTGTTACTACTCGGGTATATATTACATAACAGTATAAAACTACATATCAGTATAGAACACTATGCAAACATCTTGGCCAAGTCTTTATATAAAACATTGAAAGCAGTATTACAAAATGATAGAACATATCAAAATCAAAGTAGAAATATTATATAAGGAAAGAGTAGAATTTTGGTGATGACTGCTGGTTTCATAAAGGTTGAAGGGTAAATTCCTTTATATATATATATATATGTACATTTTTTGGTCCATTCTGGAACATAGTAATTCATTCAATATTCAGAGAAGTGTGAGGTTCTGGACAGTTCATTTGCTAAACACAATATCAAATAAAAATGGAATGCAATGCCCTCTAACATAACACTGACTGTTTTACAAAAATGAGTAAAGTGGAAAAAATTGGAAATGTCTTGTATAAAGCAACATATATATATATATATATATATATATACTGTATGTAAATATACAGTTTTTGTACAAAGCTACACAGTAGGCTATCTGTGCTCTGTCCACTGAGGAAATTCATATCTCAGATTTTAGCACTGCAAGTCTGTAAACATGCCACAGACCCACCTGGGGACATATACAGATCATGAAAAAAGGGGCAAATACAAAAGAAGGAAAACAATACTCACCCAATGCTTGGTGACAATTGGAGTCTCATAAACAAATTTGAAGCCTTTCCATTACACTGGCCTCTGATATGCCACATGGCTATCTTTGCGTCTTTCTGCTGTAATGGTGTCAGGAACATACTTTTTGTTGAAGCTAGCTTCAAATGTAAGGTCAGTCAAATTCTTATTCGTCAGAACTTTAGTTAGAAGTGTAGATTTAAAGTTGCAATGACACAGTTAAAACAATTCTATAGTCTAAAGCTGCTTTTAGACACATAGTCTATTGCTGTGGTCAGGTGACATTTTTACAGGCTTAAGTGTACTCACCTGATTATTGGCCATAGGCAATCTATTTCTTCCACCTATGGAGTTCCAGTTCCCAGGTTTCATCAGGTCTCATTGTACTACCCACTGTTACCATTGTCATAACAACAGCTAACACAGCAACTGTGGAGTTCTGTCTCATTTCCATCACTACTGCCGGGTTGTTATACAAGCAGAGCACAGGTCTAGTAGGAGAGAAAGGGGATGAGAGCATGGAAATTGGTTCCTACACAAATAACTCAAACAGGTTAGCCACTGCGCAAGTGGTAGCCTTTAGCTTCTTACCATGGGAATCCATTAACACCCACATCAAACACCTATTAGGCTCCTTTCATATGCAAGGCTAATAAAAGATAGGGCCAGCTACAAAGATCAACTGTGTGAGTTTTACTTTTGCCTCTAGCAGTATACTCATAATATGCATGTTCATCCATTTAAACTGCACCTTGTACTGAAACAATGTTAAGAAAATATTAAGTAAAATTTTATGTTTACAAATATTTCAATCTGCACAATGGAAAATATTCGATAATAGCCAAATAAAACACTGGATGCACCAATTGTCATCACAGAATAAATAATCACTGGGAGAATTTGGACAACTAAAAGTTTTCAGTTAAATATTATTTCATCCAAGATTAATGTTAATGTTGTCATTACTGTATAAATCAATAAATAATCAGACAAGACAAGGTCTTTCTTAGGTGGTTGGCAACATTCACAATTCATAAGTCAAATCTCTTGCTTCAGTTGGCATCAGATAAACATAAATACAGGGAATTGAAGTGAACCGAGGACCATTCCACTTAGATTTATAACAACCTGACTCATATTATGTGATGAGAAAGAACTCAACACCCTTACTGTACATGGAGGAGATATATGAAGACACTTAAATGTAGTAGTAATATATACAGTGAAAATCACTCAGTAGTTGGGAAAGTAAGGGTTGCAATAATAATAACTGATGATTTTTGGGAACTGCATCTACTGACATCAGCCATTCCAACTGTGTAATAATTGAGCAGCTATCGGCTGATATCCTGTTAATATCTCCCAGTGAAATGTATCTATAGCCTGGAAAGTAAGGACCAAAATGCCCTTGAATTACAGTTAATCTTGTAATTAACAAAATGTTCTAACTTCATAAAACTCAATTGCCAATCATGCAATGTAGTGAATACATTTCATAGTGAAACACTACTTACAGTCAATAACTGCTGTAGCTTCTAGTTTGGCATCTTAGCCATGTTCTAGGTCATCATCGGCATTTTAACCAACCATTTTAACCAGAGCTGTCTTGTCCCTCTTCTCTAGGGACTTACTCATCTAAGATCTTGCAAAGCCAGATACGTACTTATAGCATCTACCTCCTCTTCATCAGCTGAGTTGATATGATAAAGCACAGTAATATCATCATCCTCTGACTCATCTGTGTTGACCTCATATTCCTGGTCTAGCCAGTGCGTTATAGGGTTGATCAGTAACATACAACATTAGCTTGCAAAATTTGCATTGTACTAATGTTTGTTATGTGGCCATTGTAATTCGTATGCCAGTGGACCACTTTGTTGCAGGATGAGATGAGGACTTGTACAGTAATAGCTGAGCTGCTTCCATGCTGCTGGTATTTACTAAAGTCATACCCAGTCTTTATGCTACATAGTTAATTTCTTAACTATATTGTAACACTAGCCTTTTCTACCTGTTGGTATGAAAACTACATCAACCAATGTAGCCCTTAACCACTCCGTAAATTTTTACTAACATTCTGGAAAATTTGCTCTAGTGGAGTGTACCATAAGTCACATCCACATGGAGTATTATTTCTCACCAAACATGAGCATGTTTAGCAAAAACCAGCAAATTTTCATTCTGTTATATGGTAAGTCATCATGATGTATATCAAGTATTTGTCTTAGTTGGTTCTGTCAGAAGTAACAAACTTGGTGGTCTTCAGTATTTGTGATACCATATTTTAGTGGCTGATAACAGCACAGTACATATTCTTGCACTCATAGCTGCTTGTACAAATGGTATATGTTGCATTCATCAGTGCTACATTCCTAAATCTCTGTTGACACCACTTCATCTTGATGCGCAGCAATGAACACCCATACTAGATCTGGTTCCTTTAGTTGCTCACATCAGAGCTCTTGAAGCATTAATTGTGTTATCCAACCATTAGTAGAATCTTCTACCATATGGTTTCATGTCACTATTGCAGAAATGGCTTGAACTCCAGGATGATGCCCAGAGTCAGAACATTCTATGAATGGAAGGGTCTTACCATATGACAGGAATTTTAAAGTTCATGAGTCACTTCAGCAATGGATGGTACACCTAAATGGTGAACTTTCTACCATACAGATAGTGTTTGATGGACACAACAATTGTAAGCAATATTTTTTCACCATGTTGTCATGCAGTATATGTATTCAGGAGCTGTGAGCATACGGTAAGCATATCTGATTACACATTCCACTCTGTCTTACAACTGTGATAACATTGCCTTGATTATATTATTGATGGCATCAGTATAAAAAAGAACTCACAATCCCTTTGTGGATATGCCAACTGGAGCTTTAACTAAAGGTCACTTTAAGAATAGGAATGTTTTTTCACACTCCTTGGTCAATCTAAAGCATTACCTTTATTGAGAGAACAGATAATGATGTGGCTGTCTTGGAGAAACTGGCCACAAAACATTGGTGATAATACACAAAATCAAGGAAACTGTGGACTTCTCATTTAGTCATGAGTTGGGACCAGTCTCGCACCACTGTGATCTTCACCGGGTCAGTAGAGATTCCATTTTTACCCACAATATGACAGAAAGTTCTATCTGCATGCACCCTAGCTTACCCTTCCCTTGTTTTATCTTCTAGCCTGACTTTCTTATCTAATGGAGTACCATGCTCATATTTTCAGCACCAGTCAAACACCATGACATCATCGACATGAACCGACATCATTCCTACTACAAACTCTTTAGTGTAAGTGTAATTAAAACTCATGCAAACTATCGTCAGTGCTGAAAGTAGTCTTAGGTCTGCCCTTCTCATCTCGTTCAACTTGATAGTAATTGAATGTTATTTCTAAAATATTGAA
>NW_013671067.1:63344-68575 GCF_000517525.1 Limulus polyphemus
TGACTGTCGAAAGCGGGATTCTCAAAATTCTGCGAAATTTGCCGCTGACTTATTCCACCATCTATCCTTCCTCTAACAAAATCTGACAATTCGAGAGAACCTTGAGTTCTAGGCATGTTGTAGCACAATATAATTAGTGTGCGGACCATTTTCATTTATATAGTGCTCTGTGAACACAAATTAGTTAGCATAAATCAGTTAAATGACGAACAATTAGGTGTCTATTTACTTGTGACCACTCAGTGTACATGTTCATTTTCCCAAGAGAGTAGAAATGTATTAACACGAGTCAAAAGAAAACCTTGGCACACCCTCTAACTTCTTGATAACCAAAACTGGAGATGACCACCTACACTGTGAAGGTTGTATGATTTTGATTGTTTAAACTTTTACACTTAGTTTATACCATTTGTATGAGCCCCAAAATGCTAAGGCTATAAGTACTAGAAATCTTGTATTTCTAGTCCTGATGAAGCTACAATGGATGAAATACAAACATGTTTTTATTTCTATCTTGAGAGTAAAGGTAATGTTTTCTAAGTTTATTATAAAAATATCTATGTCCCTCCAGTATGCAATACAAATTCTGAAAAACAACAAGATATTTACTTGACATGCTATAAGATATGTATATCACATTTAATTAAATACTAGTGGTAATTAACATTTAACAATTAAATTAACATCAGGTAATAACTAGAATTATATCATTAGTAAATATTTGCTGTAAATTGATCTTCAGTCATCTGTTAGTGCTGGAATTACCTTTTGTTATTTACCAAATTATCCAGATAGAAATATGCAAGTTGGACATCCTTATCAAGAATATTTATTTCTTGTTAATATAACTATTCAAGTGTGTATGAAATAAAACACAAAAAAGACTAAAATTTAGAATTATTTTCATTCCTTATTATATCGATTTCACACCTATGTACTCTACAAAGCAAAAGCATTAAAACTGAACAACACAATATGTAGACAACAATACTGTACACAACATAAAAACCCAAACAACACACACATAAAGAAAAATACTGTTACTGATCCTGTTGACTGAGATGCAGCTCCAAACTTGTATTAACGCCTCCCACCCCCATACATAACTAGATATTGTACATTGAGTGTGACTCTATTCCAATCTCTACTATAGAACAAACTGTCATTGATTTTTGCCAAACAGTTTGAATTTATATTCATTTATTGAGAGTGTATTCTCTCAGTTTTCTTATCCTGTTATTTGAAATCTGAGCGATTTGTTGTGGCTATGTCTTTTAAAGAATGGATTTTGAACAAGTTCATGTCCACTGAGACCACTTCGAGGTAATTTATATTTTACAGATTTTTTGGTAATATTCATTTCTGTATATACAGCAAGGTCTTTGGAATGTTTTGCCTTCCTACCTCACTCATATCTATTATTAATAGTGCCAGTTTTACATATTCTCTTCAGAGTTGTATACACCTTCTACTGAAACATGAATCTTGCCACTACTGTTTACATGAAGACTTAGCAGTGGCATTGATAGGGGTAAGTAGGCTTAGGGCTCCAAGCTGCTGAAGGAGTACCTGGATCATGTTTTATTATTATTATTTTCATCAGAACTTTGTCTTGTGCTGTATTAGTATTGCATTAAATTGAAAAATATATGTTTTAAATGAAACCGGTCTGAAAACACATTTTTCAGCAACGTAGGGAAGTTTCAAAATCGTAACAGGAAGACCTTTCTAATTCAGGCACTCTTGCGCTGATTGGGGTGTATGATTTTGAGAATGACAATGGCGCAGTGGTATTAGTCTATTAGTAAATATGACTTTTTAAAATGTGTATTAGTATGTATTGTGTTTGTAAATTTTTTGATTTGTGGAAATTATGGTTTTGGTATCTTTAGGGAGGGCCCAAAATATTTCCGATTATGGCCACCAGTTGACTAGCATCGCCCCAGATCCTGGGTAATCAACTACGTTGATTTCTGAATATTTGGCATGCGGTCGGTACTTTAGTCTGTGGAATCATGACTGGAATCACACTACACATACTGAACATAACTTAACAGTATTGGTAAACTGTTAGAAAAAGTAATTACAACTCGGTTATTATGGTATTTAGAAAAGAATTAAACTTTTATCCAAAATCGGAAATACATCACGTAAAAACAGACAAACAGCTGAATACTTAATTAGTGTGACTGCTTGAGCTTTTAAAGGCTTTATACTGATGTGATACTATCCGTCTCAGTGTAAACAATCAAAACATCACTGTACTTTGGTAGGGTTCATTTTCACACGTTAGACGTGTGTTATTCCTGTAGTTTTTGTGTTTTAAACACTTTTTTATCCTTACTGTTTCAATAACTATTTATAAAATGTTACATTTGAATAATACCACTAAAGTTTTCCTATTATTAGAAGATATATTTTAGTTCAACTAATTTTATAGATTTGGTTTGTGATTTAACGTACTAATCATTAAGTAATCAGACTGTTTACTAGGTTGATATTATACTTTTAAGCTAAAACTAGAATGATCTTTTGTGCTGTTATTTGACTTCAAATAATTCCAGTGAATGTTCTAATTATTTAGACTTAGATTTAGAAATGAATAAATTTAACATGTTCTGTTTTTCATCATTAGATAGCTTTAGTTTGGGTAAATCCAAACTTATGTTTAAATATTTAAAACGTAAAGCTAGTTAAAGTATTTTCTGCTTAGGTTTCTTGTTCCTGGATGGAGATTAGGATGGATAACCATTCACGACAGAAAAGAAATTTTCGGACCTCGTGTACGTATCTTTTGTAAATATTTCATCCAATTAGGTAAACATTGCTTTGATTTTAGTGTATCATAAAAACTGCTTTATCGTGAAATGTTCTGTATATTATTAACAGTTTACTTGAGAACCACATCCCTTCCAAAATTCCAGACGTTACCACTATCTTTTGTCCCCTTAGTACTATCGCAGGTCTCCCAGGGGGGTCAGCGGTAAGTTATGGACTTACAACGCTAAAATCTGGGGTTCGATTCTCTATGTTGGACAAAGCGCAAATATCCTATTGTGTGGCTTTTTTTTTACTAAAAGGAATATAATATTCTCGAAGTAACTTCCACATACCTCGAACAACCTCTCCCCCATACCACCACTACACAAGTTCCTTCTAATTTTAACACCAAATCACCTTTTAAATTTCTCAGACAACTTAATGAAAAGCGTCTGAGATACATCCACCATGATAATTGTTTGAGTTTAATTTATAGAATCAGATCATGCCTATATCTAAGATTAGAACCACCAATTACTGTAAGAGCTCACGACAATTAACTTTGTTCAAAATGGACGCAAGTTTTCCACTCTATCTCCATTAAACTTATGAAACTCACATGTGACTTCTGCAAAACAACAATAACCAAGAACACGCAATGTCTCCTACTGAAGAACAATAACTTGATGTTTTCACCAACAAAACTAAAACTACTCTTGAGACAACAAATCAATCACATCATCAGTTGTCCATTCAGCATGAAATTGAAAAACGCTTAACTAACCAGATCTTCGACACTTGTCCACAAGGTAGAGACACTCATAGACAAATCCATCTTGTTAATGCAAACTTTCACAATCTTTGAGAAATTGAACGAACTCGTAACAAACATTCTATTTCTGATCCTCTCAGTTATTTCTTTGTCTAAGCAACCACAGTCTGATAACACTTCTAATATCGTCAACCTCTCCTCTGAAATGTTATCTGAAGCTGAAATTGTCCCTCTTTGTAAAAGGTATCAACTTCTCTCGTACCCTTGGCAATCTCGACAGTTTCGAAATTATTTCTGACTTACAAGAATTTGCCTCGTATGTTTTTCACAATAAATCTTACAGTACTAATACTCACAGCATAATATTGAAAGAGAAATCCACCTGGTCAACCCCCAAGCTACAGATAATTACACTTACAAAGCTATGTTGCTACCATTGAAAACAAAGTGATTCCAACCATTAACCCCGATTCCAAAGTAAATAATTTCTTCTATAGTGTAGGTGTGAATCTGACTTCACTGTAATATGAAAATGGTGGCGCTATTGTCATCTTTAACAAAACAATAGTTTACCGACAACTATGATACTTACAACAATAAAAACACTATAACGCCCCATGACTGATAAGGCGAGCATGTTTGGTGACAGGGATTCGCAGATAACAAATCGAGCGCCTTAACCACTAGGCCTTGCCAAGCCCTAAATGGAGCATTACAGTTTGATTCTTGTGAACCCTGTAGATTGCTTTGTATAAAGCGTATACCAAATGAATGAATAAATAATGAATTTTAATCGCTGTGTGCACATGAGAAGATGTTTTTATTTGATAAAGACAACCGTAAACAATACAAAAATAATAAAACCTCTAAATTGCGCTACTAAGTACGTTGTTTGTTTAACCACTGTTAGGAATGTAACTTCCAATATGTAAAATAAACCAGAACAGATGTAAGAGAACGTTTTAACAGTCACAAATACTCCATAACCAAGAACAAAGAACGTTCTGTGACTAAACATGTTAGCATTTCCGACCACTCCCTTCACGACATTAAACATAGACACATCAAAAAGAGACAGAGATAGTAATGAAGATTTCTAGATAACAACTCTGAATACTCCAATACCAACTTGATTCGTTCTTTATTATACGATTGTTGATCTGGGAATATTTTTTAGGGTTTGTCCACTAGAATCAAGTGCTTTTGCTCTTTTAACTAAATAATTTTTTCTCTATATACATTCGAAAATAGTTATTATTACATATAAGTTCATAACTCTCCCCGGTTTCCTATTTCATCATATTATACAATAGTTTCTTACGTTGTAAATAACGACATTATCGTTGTGTGATATCACCTTCTTCAATCGGGATTGGTCAGGTATCAAGGTTTCATCGAGAAACATTTCTTGTTTTTATGATATGTACATCTTTTACATATTTATATATTATTATACATCGTGTAAATTACACTCAATTAAACTGTATTAATTACCTCTAATAACCATCTACTCATACACAGTAAAAGTGCAGAACTAGAACAAATTTGTTGAGTCAAAGACTCTTCGAACATAATATGATAATAAGACAGTTGCACATATCCTACACAAATTTAGAGAAAAAGTAAGAACAAACGTTGATAGAGATTCGATGACGAGGAACCCACTTTGAGACAAATAATGGTTGGAGACGGCTTGAAT
>NW_013671068.1:0-1912 GCF_000517525.1 Limulus polyphemus
CACACACACACACACACACACACACACACACACACACACACACACACTGTGTTGAAATTCCCATTACAAAAGAAAACATAGCTAGAGACCAGAAAAAAACAAATCGATATGCGAATAGAGTGGCGCTCTATCTTGAAAAACAACAATGGCCGGTGATTTTGGAAATATCAACAATTACAGTATCCTTACTGTTCAGTTTTATTATACAAACAATATCGATCTGTAAGTTAAGTAAGCTTTTTGAGTTGCTAAATTCCAGATCGATTCAGTCAGTTGACGTGTTGAATGATGGGTGTTATGGCAATGCATTTTATAAAGCGGCATCTGTTCTATATGTCTGTCTGTGACAAATATTTTCACGTCTCCTATAAAATTTTCAGATGTTCTTGAGTATACTCAAAAGAGATTATAAAAAATCCATTACTTTATCAATTTTCTGGTTTATACGAGTTCAATAGTCATTTCAATTTTCCTCCTTATTACTGTCGGCGAATGACACACAGCCACGCCGTCCCGCCATCCGCGTGAAGCCAACGAATAAAAATGCCGTGCGTGTGGCAGATACTTTTGTAGTACAAATAAAGTTAAAATAAACAGAAAATGCCTAGCTAAGAGCGACACCTGAGAGGACTAATCTACAAAACAATTTTTGTAGACCGGTCCTCCACGTCTTTCTCTACCTTTGTAGACCGGTCCTCCACGTCTTTCTCTACCTTTGTAGACCGGTCCTCCACGTCTTTCTCTACCTTTGTAGACCGGTCCTCCACGTCTTTCTCTACAAATGTCATCCTGAAGCTGTTGCCCGTTTTAACTATGTTTGTTTCTCATGAAAACTCTACCTAAATCATCTATAAAATAACACTTTTTTTCTAGTAGTTGGTAAAGAAACAACGTCAAACAAACAAGTAAGTTTGTTGATAAAACATACTGATAACACGTGCTACCTCCATTTTTAACAATTCAATGCCATTGTGTATTAAAAGCTAAGGGTAATATAAAGAAGGTGTATATTTCGTAGCCTAAGGTTACAAGTTAAGCACGCTCTGTCTTAAGATGAAACATTCCAGTCAACAGATACTTTAACACAGAATTTCTAAAGGAGCTGAAACCACTTGGCATATTGTAGTTTCTGTGCTTTTTTCTTTCTTTCGGCGCTTCCACTAACCACCTGTCATTTCTTCCTATATACGTGACCTTGCTCAAAGATGAAGCAGGGATTAAAGCAACTAGCCGCCAATCCGTCTCAAGGTGGTGAGATTTTAGCCCGGGAGACTTGCTCCGTCTGCTACTATTCTTATTTTCAGACTGGGGGTTTTATCCCCTCTTTCTAATGACGCCTAGAACGCAAATTTGAAATACTTTTTTTTCCCATCGCAAAACACGTGAACGACAGGACGAATTAATTCTGCTTTCGATTCATTTCAAAGATGTTGTCGTTTTAGTCGCTCAGCTTATAATAAACGGAATGTCACGTGACTAGATTCCTTGACATAAGAGCTTGAAAACACGTTTTATGATGTTTATGGAAGACAAGAAAACGCACTAAAACTATCGTGTTATGGACTTGCGAGTTCATACTATGACGGATGAATCTTCGAATAGAGGGCCAGGCATGGCCTAGTGGTTAGCTTGCCCGGACTGCGAATCCGAGGGTTTATGGTTTGCGTCCCATGCCGCATATAAATCCGCGCTCCGTTTTCTTAGGATCGTGGGCGTGCTATAAGAGTAACGAGCATATTCCTCCATTGCGTCAGACAAGGTCCCCCCCCCCCCTCAGTTGGACAGCGGTAAGTATTCGGATTTACAACGCTAGAATCAGGGATTCGTTTCCCCTCGGTGGACACAGAAGATAGCCCAATGTGACTCTGCTATAAACACACACACACACACACACACACACACACACACACAC
>NW_013671068.1:2798-12389 GCF_000517525.1 Limulus polyphemus
ACCCACACACACACTATCGGCTCTAAATTACGGACGGTTTGTAGCTTTGTGTGAAAATTCTAAAAAAACGCAAAACAATAACCCTCGAGAAGAATTGAAAACGAAACAACTTTAATTTTTTTGCCAGTTGAATTATAATAATTAAAAGGTTGATAATTCAAATATTGTAAAAAATAGTTGCGTAACTAAAATCCTACTTTAAAATATTTACAGTCTAAGAACAAACGGAATCTTTCCCGATTTTTCTTGAATGAATTTTATAGTAACTATAAGTATGTAACTTATCTGGGGATAGCGGTACGACTACGGGGTTCAATCCCCACGAATGACGATGGACACAGCAGATGACTCAAAGTGGCTTAGCTCTTAAACAAACGAATTAAACCATAAAGCATTGAAAACACAGATATATATTTTTTTCTTCTCTCTCTCTCTCTCTATATATATATATAAATATAAATATAAAACTTAGCAAAGTTTCTCTTAGACTCCCTCGGATACTGGTGATTTTTAAAATTCCCTGTAACTTGTATAGTATGTAATTACAGACTTTATAGTTTATGTTAATGATCTTAAACTTTTCTCTTTTTCAGGAAAACCAGAAAAATGACAACAACGTAAAAAGATTGACCATGGAAAGTTTATTGGACGATAATGGTTCGGGAGATGAAAAAGAATTCTTAAACATTTCTAACGAGCCTGGTAAGTGAACGATAACTGACTTATGGTGTTTTTTTGTTTCTTAACTTACCAGGCTCGTTAGAAATGTAACAAGAACGATAACTGACTTATGGTGTTTTTTGTTTGTTGTTGTTGTTTTTTCGTAAAGTTTTGCACTCTTAACATCGAGTATTCGGAGCATTCTGTGGGTAGTTTGTATGCAGTGATTGTTAACAGTGTAACTACCGTAAGTAGGTCTTATTATCGATGGGATTACCGTGCGTAGGTCTTGTTATAAGTGAGATAAGTAGACTTCTCTCATCCTGTGCTCTAAGAAGAATCTTGAAGTGTCAGATCGTCAGTGGGTTGTCGTTAGCCCATTGTGTAACTTTTCAGTAAAACAAGAATAACATAATCAGTTGTATAATATATTACTATATTCAACCCTCAATATAGCTACTAACTTGATCCAAAATAACAATCCAACAAAGTATTGCAAAGACCAACGTAAAATGTACATAAATAAAACTATAGCATGGAACGAATTATCAGTTCAATGATACCTATAATAACTTGTATCAGTAATGCTATGCTAGGAAGCACTTTTTCTATGACAAGATATTTAACTAAATATTTTTTATTTTTTTTTATTAGAAAACAACCACCATCTTCGTCACCACAAACACCTGAAGATGGAAGTTACCATGATGCAACAAGCCATGGAAGCAATGGAAGCCAAACTTGAACGTGAAGTTCGTTGGTTAAAGCAAAATTATGTGTCCATAAACTCGACCTTGAATGCTGTGTCACGTAGAACTGATTTCATGGGAAACCAAACAACTACCTTGAACAGGCAGCAGTTAGATCTGACTAAACAGATAAAAGAATCTGAAACTAGGAGTAAGGCTGTTGAGCAGGAAATTTGGGATACAAAAGAAGAACTTAGAAACGTCACAGAGATAATAACCGTTGTCGACAAACTTCATTCTTCCACTCTTAAGCTTTTTGAAGCTCTGGAGGTCTTGGAAGACCGATTCGATAAGAGCATCCAAGATCTGCAAAGAGAAGTTTCGAAGTCTGATTTCAATCTTGGTCAAATGCAATCATCTTTCGAAATCCTCCGCGAAGACCAGAATGACCACTATGGGGTCCTTAAGACTCTGAGAAAAGATTATTCAGTCTTAAAAATGGAGGTTCAAAGGGATCATTACAGACTTCTATCTGTTCAAAACGAGGTTCTCAACCAGTCTTTACAAGAATGTAAAGCCAACAATAAAGAACTTTTACAAGATGTTAAACTGGAGAACCTTGAACACAAGTTAGGAAAACTTCAGACACAGGTTACCAACAATCACTTCAAAATGGCTGAGCTGGACACTCATGTTAAGACAAAAATTGACAAACCTTTCCTCTCATCGTGGGTAAAAAGGCAAGAAGAAATGAAACAAGAAATCCGGAACATCTCCACAAACCTACCACAGCTGAAGTCTTTCTACTCTGATCTAAAGACCGAGATTTCCAAGTTTGTGGACTTGTTACCACATGGTATGTTAATTACGTTCAATGATTGAAATTGAACTGTTCGTATAATACACAGATAGTTTCCTTACACGCTCACGTGTGGCATGAATTATTATTAATAGCCCGTTTCCACGAATCACTATGTTACTGTCTGTTTTTTTTAACTTTGTCACTATATAAAGTTCGTTCAACTAACTACGCCCTCTATCCTCTCGGTGTGCCAATTTTCGTCGTTATTTATTTACAAAAAGAAGAGTATCTAAATGTTTTTTTTAAAATAGGAATTTTATGAAAATTGCTTGTAGTATCTGTTGCATATAAATATTTAGGGAATGATATTCTGTTGTTTGTTACATATTATTGTCCCTTTACTAACATGTTATTTGTTATATCAGATTGTTCTATGGACCAAGACACCACGCCTCCAGTACAGTACAAGAGTGGCGTTTATTTGATCCACCCCCAGGGAACAGAATCCGCCTTCCCCATATATTGCGATATGGATACTGCTGGTGGTCGCTGGACTGTAATCCAACGGAGGAAAGATGGGTCACAGGACTTTTATCGACCCTGGGAAGACTACAAACAAGGGTTTGGTGATCCTGCAGGGGAATATTGGTTGGGAAATGAACTCATACACCAGATCACCACTTCGGACAATTATACTTTGCGATTGGACATGTGGGATACGTATGGTCACTATACATTCGCCGAATATGACCTGTTCTACGTCGAAAACGAAACCGATAATTATCGCCTCATGATTGGTGGTTACCATGGAAACGCTACCGACGCGATGGAGAATCACAACAGGATGGCCTTTAGTACGAATGATCGGGATAATGATGCGAGCAGCACACACTGCGCAGTGTACTATTCGAGCGGATGGTGGTACAACCACTGCCAATACGTCAACATCAATGGCAGATACAACATTGGACTCACGTGGTACAACATGGACCAACACGAGTGGGTGCAACTGACCAAAGTTGAGATGAAACTGAGGCCCTCGAGACTACGTGAACTGTAGAAAATGAATGACCGTTTAGTGATACACGAAAGACTCGAGTTTCATAGGTACACATTTGGTCCGTATTGAGTGGTCACTCTAGACATACGTCAGTTAAGACTAACTCTTAAAAAAGAGACACCGTTATAAGTAGTTCTCTTTTTCGTAAGCTTGTTTTAAACCATATTTGTTCTTATGTAAGACAGATCAACAGATGTTTTGCCAAAAAATATTTTATGCGTGTTTCAAGTTTTAAAAAGTGCTTCGAAATCATGGAGATATAATGAGTGTACATAGAAACTGTATAATTATGTACATAAATGATGGTGCAGTTCCTTATATATTCTATAAAATAACTGTAGTACCAAATTCGGAAGGATTTCCCGCTCTCTGGCGCGAGGCACTCTATGACTTCGACTTTGATTGATCAAAGTTGTGAACGTTTTCAGCCTTTAACAGCTATTTCTCTTTTCCTTCACTTTAATCTATCTCTGCTCGATAGAAATTGATTATTAGTTTCGTCTTGAAGTACTTTGTTCATAATTATTTTTTTTTAGTATACAGGTTTTTACTTTAAGAAGTAATTAACTTTGTATGTATGAATTATTAAACGAGTCATGCGCTGTTTATTGTTTCATGAAATGTTGTACAAAAGGTGTAAATATGTTTTATGGTTTTTTTTGTAACATTAGGCCTGATAATCTCTATTGCCTTAGGTGTATTCTGCGTGTACCTAGAGTGTCTTAGACGTATTGTGCATGTACTTATACTTTGAACTTGTACTCGGTTTAAATTAGGCTTAACATTATGAAAGCCCGATGTTCTACAGCGTCTTAGATGTATTGTGCGTGTACATATATTTTCAATTTGAGCTCCATATAAATTAGGCTTAACATTATGAAAGGCCGATACTCTATAGCGTCTTGTGCGTGTACGTACACTTTCAACTTGAACTCATAAAAGATTATGTACAACAACAACATTTAGATATTTATAGTAGAAAAAATAATAAGATAATGGAAATAGCACAAATGAGCTGACATCTTTCCAAAAATGTATGGTGTAATAAATATGTCAAAGGTATATTTCATCCATTATTGTGGAATCTAACAAAAAAATAAAGATTAAAAGAATGTATTTCATAAAAAGGTCAAAGGTTATGCTATTTTGTTGTTTTGCAGAATTTGTAACGCATGTTGGAGAGATTTAGACAGTTTGATAATAAAGTTAGAAAAAAAAAAAACTTACCACTTTCCAGATAATGATTAAAAATTTATTATTTCAGCCAACGTTTCGCTATTGAAGCTTCACTATTAGTCCTGATGAAGCCACAATGGAGAAACGTTAAGCTATTCTGTAGTTAAAAAAATAAAATTATTATTTTTTATTATAATAAAGAATTCAAGAAATCGTCGTTCTGTACTGTATGGCTAGTTTTGAGCTACCCTGTACCATATTACAATACATGCTCAAAATAATATTGTTCTCGTACTATTCACTGGGTTTGTTTTGGATTTCGCGCGAAGCTACTCGAGTGCCATCTATCTGCGCTAGTCGTCCCTGATTTGGGTTACTTTTTTACTAACGAATAGTAGGATTGACCGTAATATTATAACACTCCCACAGCGAGCATGTTCGCTGACGGAAATTCGAACCCGCGACCCGAAGATTGAGAGTCGACCGCCCTAACCACCTGACCATGCCAGGCCCACTTTTTTGGAATGGAATTATTCTTCAAGTCCCGTTTTTTAATAATTACGCCATTCGGTGAAAATATTTATCCATTATTACCAAAAAAAATTTATTCATCACGGAACCAGATTTTCTATTTTATACAGTTCTTTAGTACACAAGCGAGATTATGAATAGCTACACCAAAATAATAAATAAATAAATGAACGAGTAATGTTTTATTATACTAAAAGGAAAAAAAAATAACTGAGAACACTATAGCGCCCTCTATTGTCAAAATGGTGCAAACTTTTAAAACTTAATGGTTACTCATTGTAACATTTTAAACAACACACTGGATTGTAAAAACATAAGTAAATATTGTACAAAACTTTTAATCATCACATTTGAGACCTTCCAAATGGAAATGCCTGCCACCTATTGGAAACTTTTAGAAATAAAGTAGCTGTTGGGTAATATTGTAGTGAGGGAGGTGCGGGGCATTTGTCCCCGGACGCCGGGGGGGGGGGCAAATTAATAACAGTTTACCCAGAATTTAGCTGTTACCATATGAGTAAGGTTCATTAAAATGCTTTTGTTATGCTTGACATCCAATATTAGTATATCATCAGAAATATCATGACACGGGAAAATCCCGTGGTTTTCAGTGTTAGATTTAAAATACATCGACATCTCGTAACTAATAGGAAATTTTGTGAACACCCGAAGCCGTATTTTTCAAGCTGCTGGCGGAATTTTGGCGGCCCTAATAATTCTATATCGGATGTATTCGTCCTATAATAATGCCAATCAGTAGAGTTGTGGTGTGGTTTTATATTGATGTAGAGTATAATATGCACCGTAATGTTATACAAACCGGAGATCTTAATTAGCTAATGATATAAGTTCTTAAAGAATAAAGAAATAACTGAATCAGTTAGAAAGTAAAGGATGGGTGTAGTTGTTTTTTGTTTTTTTTTAGGGGGAGGGTAAAAACAATACGTCTTGTCCCAGGGCCCCAGACACCTCACTAAGTCACTGCTTCAAACGCATAAGGGCCCCCCAGTGGAATAGCGGCATGTCTGCGGACTTACAACGTTAGAAACCGGGTTTCGATACCCGTGGTGGGCAGAGCACAGATAGCCCATTGTGTAGCTTTGTGCTTAATTCCAAACAAACAAATCAAACGCATACGGAACGATAGAGATAATTAAACATGCTACAAATTTATACAAAAAAGTTTAAGGTAATGTCACGACATAAAAATAAATAAATATAATTCAATATTTCTTTCACAGTTTTTGGCATCCTTTATTCTTAAAAGAAACTTATTTTTATAATATGATCCCCATTATTTCTAAACACCACAAACTATATAGAAATGTTTTTGTTTTAATTTTCCCTCCTATAGCAAGTTGATGCTTTTTTGTCCTGTTGAATTATTTTTCAATTTTAAACTTTATATCGTGGACGAACTTATTTGTTTGTAATTAAACACAAAGCTACACAACGGGCTATCTGTTCCCTACCCACCAGAGGTATCGAAACCTAGTATCTAGCGTTCTAAGTCCGAAGACATACCGCTGGGGGAGGGGGGAGCATCGTGGAAAAAAGCTGCAAACTAATATAATCTTGAATGGAATTAATTTTCAGGATTTCCTAGACCCCTATTTTATAAAGGTATTGGTTAATTAATATCATCTTCTTTTTTAAATATAATGAATGTGTTACAAATTAACTTCGAATCCCGAATATCTGCTTGAGTAAATTCCATAATTTCCAGGAATTAATAACGTAACCTAAAAACGGGGAATTTTAAACCTGAACGACATATTATTTCTCAAATAGGTTAAACATCCAGGTCAGAAATACTTGGGATTTATCATAACCATCCCTAATCTTAAACTACTGACCAGAGAGAAAACAGCTACAAACAATATATATATATATATATATATGTGTGTGGTTTGTTTGAAGCGAATAACGGAATTGTGCGTAACTTTTATATCGCGCCCAGAGCTGAAAGTACAAAGCATGTCCAGCAGCATCACGTCTCGAACCTCAAACCCTTCGATCCGCATCCTGACACTCTAATCATTATGCCATGCCCGGGTCAATTAGGTAAATAAGAAACAAAGTATTTAATTTTTCACAATTTCTTTACACACCCTTTCTTGTCGTTATCACAAAACTTAAGCGCATTATTGACTACTTTGTAAAAAACATTTATCTCGAGAATAATTCAAGTGTGACACAAAATGGCTTCCCAGAACTTCATACCTCAAATGGAACTGCGTCAAAGAAAACCGCCAGGAACCAATTTAACGTAATGGTGGAGATCTCAATATCATTCGACGCTAAATGGCGGTGTAGATTTGGCAGCTTGTCCTTCAATAGATCTTTGAGTACTTCTTGGTCTGCTTGAGCACCAATCAGATTTTGGTCAAAATAGTTTGGTGTGAAATGTTTCTCAGTTACTGCCACTAAACACCTATTTGGTGAAAAATGAAAAAAAATTAGAATAATACTAAAAAATGTTCGAATGATTATCTACAGAAAGATACTTCCTGGTGTCATCTGGAAAACCCAGGATTTTCTAAAGATAAATTGTAACTACTCATTTTTTGTAATTTCAAAAATCTTATACTTCGCTTCATTGGCTGGAACTAAGTTATTTGTCAAGTAATGTTGCCTGTTATTATAACCAATACAGTACACTAAGTTATCTATCAAGTAATGTTGCCTGTTCTTATAACCAATACAGTACACTAAGTTATATGTAGAGAAAAGAAAGGGGAATAAAAGCCATCAAACTAACCATTAATCCGCAAGACGAATGGTTTTTACTAAGGTATTGTGTGTGTTAAATTTTTCATTATAGACTTGGTTGTGATTTTAAAAAAAATTAATGTTCTATTATAAGATTTTTAAACATTTCCAGTCTGATAGAATAATTGAATATTGTAGAAAATTCATATAGTTAAACGTCGTTATCACGTACACTTTTCGGGGGAACATTAGGTTAAAGTATTATTTGTTTGTTGTTGTTTGTTTTTAAATTACTCATGCTGAAAAGATCAAGATTTGCAAGATAGGATTATTCATGGAAACAACGTTGATAAGTACTCTTGTGGGAAATAATAGTAAAGTTTTGACATACAAAGAAAAGTAGGAAGTTTGAGTAAGTTAACTTGAAAAAACAAACAAACTCAGAGCCGTTTTATGAGCCGCTATGCCGCGGCTAAAAAGTAGGAAGTTTGAGTAAGTTAACTTGAAAAACAAACTCAGAGCCGTTTTATGAGCCGCTATGCCGCGGCTAAATAGTAGGAAGTTTGAGTAAGTTAACTTGAAAAAAAAGCCGTTTTATGAGCCGCAATGCCGCGGCTAAAAAGTAGAAAGTTCGAGTAAGTTAACTTGATAAAAAACCGTTTTATGAGCCGCTATGCCGCGACTAAAAAGTGGGAAGTTTGAGTAAGTTATTCATTTCTTAACACAGATAACAGTTTTACAGAGAACTTTTGATTAAATTTTAATGCATAATTAAGTTTTGAAAGTAATTTAATTTCATCTTTGTTAACTATATATTGATTATAAAAAATATTACATGTCGGGAAATACAGGAATGAAATGAAAGTATTAACTGGAAACGTAGTACAAAATAAATAAAAACATTTCCATATATTACAATTTAAACGGTTTTTCTTTTCATGAAACCAAATCTAGGCGGCGCTGCTACCATCTGTTTGTTTTATATAATACTAAAGTAATAACCATATTTGTTCGCTCGGTTACACTTACGGTTGAAACTACAAAGTAATGTAACATCTTGCTAATATACATATCAATTTAAAATTTTACATAAAGGCGAAAAGATAAATATAGTGATCCTCTTTTTTGTAAAAAGAAAAAAAAAGATTTTAAAATTAGAAATAAAAAGTTATTAAAAACATTATTTTATGAAAAGTTCGCCTGAAATGTCTAATGAGTTACAGGTGTCGAAATTGAAATTATTAGGAGACACAACTTAAATCCAACACTAATTCTTTGCCACAGAAATATTCTTTGCCATTGGTTAACACATCTATGAAAATCTTGAAAATTCCTTACCAGAAAGCGTCCTCTGGTTCCAGAAAAAGTAAACACATTCCGACGAGAAAGTTCATTCCTTGACAGTAGCCCACACTTGGGTTGTGGAGACAAAACGCCTGAAGTACTTCTTGTAACTTACGTACCTGCAAACAGTGTGTTAACACGATTTCGTCCACAGAAATCAGATTTGCATGTAACAAAAATGAGAACTGAGTATTTTGCACATAACTCGTGTTAAAACGTTTTGTGCTTTTAATGGTTCAAATAGATGGGTTCTAAAAGTATAGAACTGCCGTACTGGATTAAGATTGTAATACTGTGAACATTGGAATTTTTAGAGCAGACGACGTTTACTATAAAGAACAACAAAAAACATACTCTCGAAACAGGGGTCTGATCAACAGTAGAAAAAAACGAAACGAATTATTCCTTTTTTTTTATTTTCGTAAAAGAGTGTCTCGGAAAATTATTTTGAAATTTCGCAATCTAAAAATTATATATAAAACGAATTAAAATTACGTGAATTTTGTAAAGCCCAAACTGTGTAAAATTTAGTACACTTGTTCTATGTTTCATGCAATTTTGTTAAGATGTTTGTTTGTTTTTTGAATTTTCGCGCAAAGCTACACAAGGGCTATCTG
>NW_013671068.1:13299-15312 GCF_000517525.1 Limulus polyphemus
AGTCATCACCACCCACCGCCAACGTCTTGGGTTACTCTTTTGACCAACGAATAAGTGGGATTGACCGTCACATTATAACGCCCCCACGGCTGAAAGGGTGAGCATGTTTGGTGTGACGGGGATTCGAACCCGCGACCCTCAGATTGCGTGTCGAGCACCTTAACCACCTGGCCATGCCAGGCCTTTTGTTAAGAATGTCTATTGTTAAAACAGTAAATAATAAACTTATATTAGTAACCCCCTCCCAACTCCCAACCCCGGGCCGGAAATCATTCTTTAAAATATTTGTGTAATAATAATAAAATATAATTGAGACATTTATGTAGGGCACGAAAATAGTTTATCAAGTTGACAACAGGTGACACTACTAGGACGAGTAGTCTATATCTATAATATAACGTCGTCATCAAATTACAACCACCCTTACTCCCGTCGCTTATTTTTGACTTTATGAAACTACAGAAAATAATAACAACATGATTTTCATCATTGAGAGGATGAATTGTTTACAAAGGTGACTACTATTTGTCTTTAAAATGTCGGTTAAACGATCCCTGCTATTATTTTATTGTTAAATACATGCCACTTTATCCTTTAAAAGATAACAAAAATAAACATTGAATCCAGTCGGCTTTTAATATGAAAAAACTTTTTGAATAATAAATATATGTTACATACTGTACGATTTTAGTATATGGTGTGTTTTATTTGCTTACCCCATCAGCATTCGGGTCACTGAAACGAACGTTACTTGGAATAGTTCGTAACAGGTCTAATCCTATTTGTCGTCTGTTTTCGGAAACCACCTTTTCGGAAAAAAAAATGAGTATTTATCTGTTATTAAACATCCAAACATACTAAACACGGCATAGAATAAAAAATGGCCGTAAAAAAAGATAAAAATAATTTTGACTACAAACTTGAATTTCTAAATAGTTAATCAAAATGTGTAAAAAAAATAATAATATCTAAATACCTCAGATTCGGGAGCCAAACTGCAGAGGTTATTATAATAATGAGATCCTTTTTCAATTATCACATCTTTCAGTTTTTGTCGACAGAGAGCGCTCCATACAAGATGTCGAAGATGAGAAGGAATTCCCCCGCGCACGAGACTTTTCAACTCTTTCTGGTAAAATGGAAAAAAAAAGAAAAAAAAAGTTACTTACGTTAAATGACCAATGAAAGATTGCCTAGCAAAACTATGGAAATGTCTATATATAAGAAACACGCCCCCCCCCCCTTCTCTATATAATATATATTAATTATCTATACATGCTTTAACAAGTGCAACAAAAACGTTGCATACGTTAAAAAAGATCACCAGAACACAGGCTATCATAAAATGTACCCTGGGTTCTGGAGGTGAATGCCGAAGTAGGACCCACATAGCGGTGGAGATACACCGTCTACCAGTCTTCGTTAGTCTCACATGTTGAAGAAAGACGAGTAAAAAAAAACTTAAAGTAAGTAAGAAAAACAAGAATAAGTTTGGAGAGATGTGGATGCTCAAACCCACAACGTTCCACACCTACGTCACTACTCAATACCTGCAGATGAAAATTGTTTAGTTTTTGATAACACCAATGTTACACATAAACATAAAAGCTCTTCTAAAGAGTAGATAAAATCTAAAAATTAGTAGTTACGAAGCTGAAACTTATACTAGTTCAGATAACTTGGTTGGGTTTTCATACTAGTATAATTTGTCTACTGTACAACTGATATTAAATTAGTAATTTCAGCTTTTACTACTATAATGGGTGTGTGTGTGGAATATCAACGTCAGGAGGTAAAGTTGCTTTATTTGGCTCCACTGGTTTATTTATTTCCTTCGTTTTATATTTTTTCTGAAGGAAGTCACCTTCCAACAACTGTTTGCAGGCAGTGAAACTCCACTGGTTTATTTATTTCCTTCGTTTATATTTCTTTTGTAAGCAGTCACCTTCCAACAACTGTTTGCAGGCAGTGAAACTCCACTGGTTTATTTATTTCCTTCGTCTTATATTTCTT
>NW_013671068.1:16194-28881 GCF_000517525.1 Limulus polyphemus
AATTTACCTGTAAAGTCTTCCAGCAACTCATTAGAGTAACTGTAATTTACCTGTAAAGTCTTCCAGCAACTCATTAGAGTAACTGTAATTTACCTGTAAAGTCTTCCAGCAACTCATTAGAGTTACTGTAATTTACATATGAAATATGATAGTAATTTTTTTTAGAATAACCGTAATTTATAAAAGGAATCTTCCACATATTTGTTTGTTTGAAACGAAACACAAATCAACACAATGGGCTATCTGTGCTCTGTCCACCACGGGTACTTCCAGATACTCATACAAAGGGTTGTATACGTTATATTAACACAAAAGAAATGTATTAGGACTACATTTTGACAATATTTCAGCGACTGGTAGGTAATTTGATGTCATTGAAAATTGGTTATTTTTGGAAAAGGTATGTAAAGTGAAAAAATAAATTTGAATCAACTTGGAGTGTCACGACTATACAGAAAGAGACCTGTAACAAGTCGCACCCTAGTCATAGTAAGCAAATCACGGTGTCTTGTAACAGGCGAGGACTCACGAACACAAAGGTCAGTGGTAAAAGCCATCCATGTGCCCCAGGCAACGTTCACAACATCACCAAGAAAGATTTCCGTCTGGGAAAGTGGTAGAAGTTAGGTGTGTCCAAGTTGTTCGTATGGCATATCCAGGAAAGGAAGACCAACTGTCGGAACTGTACCTAGCGGGGGAAAATGGTACTGTTGGTGACAATCGACGGAGCATATGTTTCCTTGATAGCTATAATAAGTCTCGTGCCATTTCCTGCTGGTCAATGGGTGAAAAAATTCGTGATTGTCACTGGATACAGTCAGTGCCAAGGGTAAGTTAGTGATTATAAAAGTGGATTCAAAGGCCAAGGTGAACTTTGCTGACTATTATACCAACGTTATGGGCCCTTTGTTAATATAGAATTATTAGCTTTGTACGGAAACGAAGTCAAGGGGATATGTGCTCACCAATATAAATATTCCTCATACCTGCCGTTCAATCGTCACGTATCTTATGTAGTTTGAGAATGAAATAGGTATAAACTGTTTCATAGGAGACATAATGATCAACTCGCTGCACACAAAGTTTATGAATTACTGTGTGATCGAATTATTTAAACGTTCGTTGGGAAACCTTCGTTATCGTACACTATATGGATCATGGAAAGTATGCATGGTGGAGTGGTGCGTTTTGGAGCCTTTTGAGTGAAAACCACGTTTCAGGGCTATTATCAAAATACAAGGTTGTCAGATAGAGTATGATCAGACATAGCAACATGGACTGTAACGACGTGTTGAAGCTCCGAAACTGTTTTAATATAACCTACTCAATTTCTGCATGCGAAAGCTTACAGGAACTCGTCCGAGTGACCGCAATTTATATAGAAAATGTTTAAAAATTAAGTAATAGAGCTTTTGAAATCGTCAATATAACACAATAAACCTACCCATCGTAGGCGGGAAGGGATGGGTTGAGTTTCCTAGCCTTCTCTAGTAAGGATAAAACTTTCGCTTTGTGCTGAAAAAGAAAACAACAATAGCTAAGTTGTCAGTGTTTACTTTTGTCGTATTTACAAAGTTTTTTAAAGAAAAATTAAAAAATACAACAAAAAAGCTAATAACCATAAAAATTCTCCTTCTAAACTCCATTTAATTTTTATATAAAATTTTACTAAATATTTTTAATCATACAGAAAACAAATGTTTTATTTCTCATCATCCATCAACTGTAAAAAGAGGGCAGCACCAAAAAAAGATTTTTCAGAGAAATCTCTATTCCTAGACGTTCTATTTAACGCTCTATCGTTAAGTGTCATGTTGTTGTTGTTGTTTTTTTTTAATTTTATTTTTCGAACTCAAAAATTACTCGTTGCACTGTATGTTGAATTATAATTAAGCTAAGCCTACTATAAAATGGATGTGATGAACCATTACATTAAGCCTGCTATAAAATCACCTTATTTCCACTCTCCGCCTCTTTTCTTAAACACAGCGGAATCTTTCACCACACTTATTAATCACATTTAGATTTTGAAGTGGGGAGGGGTATCCTAAAGAATATTTTCGGGAACCAGGAAACTAGTGACATTCTTTACAAATAGGACTGATTAATTCTTCAAGAACATCACACAGTCAGTCAATATTAGAAAGTTTTGTTTGAAATTATCATTTCGTAAAGATATTGTTGAAATTAAACCTTATTACTGAGTGGCTGAGATATATAGGTCCTAGCAAATAAACAAATATTACAGTTTAGTTTAGATTGATATCGTTTTCCCATTACCACGCTGGGTGGCGCTTTGTAACTTAGTAGCAAGATTGCTACTGTTTATTTATCGCTAAGCTACTTAATGGACTATTTGCGCTCTGTCCACCGAGGGGAATCGAACCCTTGATTTTAGCGTCATAAGTCTGTAAATTTACCGCTTACACACTAGGAGACTGGCGGTAATGTAAACATATAATTCACTTATATTTTGTTTTATAGAATAAACTTACGTTAAAATTTTTCCGCAAAGGTACAGAAAAGGTTATCTGCAAATAGCCGTCCCTGGTTTTGAACAGTACCGCTAGACGGCGGGATTTGACCGTCACCGTAGCGCGACTATGCAGAAACTGGATGAACGGACCATGAATATTTAAATTCATAGTTCTGGGCATGCTCACCGCTGGGCCACTCCCGATCATTACATGATAAGAACTGATCAACAATCAAGAATGGCTTAATTATACAATGTGTCTAAAACACAAGCAATATGATAAAAGGCAAACTCACTCGTTGTTCAATTTTAATTCTGTTAGGGTAGTAATATGAACAAATGACGTATTGCGGTATATAAAACTGGAAAATATGAGACCTTTTGTTCCTAAGACTCAATCTACCGCACATTTCTTTTATTCCCCCTTTTTGACATTTTCAACGATGTAATTTTTGTCATCTGTCATCATCAGATGCTGAAATTCGCAGGGGGTATTTCGATAGCCGTGACATTTTGAACTTTACAAAACGTCCTACTTTCATCTGACACGAACGATTATGTGACAGGCGGAGAGCACAATGTCAAGATGAACTGCTTGTTCCATGCTTCTCGTCCAGTTTCTTTACGTCAAAAATAAAATGTTATAAATAGGCTTAGTTCATTACATAGAATACAGGGATTAAAAATAGTTAACTAACTTCTCATTATTCGTTTAAATAGGCAGTTGTTAACATTATAACCTGGAATAGGTTTGTTTGTTTGTAATTAAGCATTACACAATGGGCTATCCGTGCTCTGCCCAACACGGGTATCGAAACCCGGATACTAGCGTTGTAAGTCCGCAGACATACCGCTGTGCCACTGGTATAGGATTTTCACAGAAATTTGAGTTTTTAACCACGGACCCAGAAATTTAATCTGTTAAAGGTTTCTTTTCTTAATAAAATTTTATTGCATTCATATAGTTTGTTAGTGAAATTACCCTAAGCTCTTATTGTTCCATTTTGATAATTGGTGGATGTTAAGTACCCGTTGACCCATCGGGATACCAAGTAGGTAGTGACCAGGTGAAAGTGTCATATTCTATGTTTCAAACGTTGGTCAGATCACAATATTGTGAGATATCTCGGTGTTTTAAAGTTGGTGAGATTATAATATTGTGAGATAATCTGATGTTTAAAACGTTGATGAGATTATAATATTGTGAGATAATCTGGTGTTTAAAACGTTGGTGAGATTATAATATTGTGAGATAATCTGATGTTTAAAACGTTGGTGAGATTATAATATTGTGAGATAGTCTGATGTTTAAAATGTTGATGAGATTATAATATTGTGAGATAATCTGGTGTTTAAAACGTTGGTGAAATTATAATATTGTGAGATAATCTGGTGTTTAAAACGTTGGTGAAATTATAATATTGTGAGATAATCTGGTGTTTAAAACGTCGGTGAGATTATAATATTGTGAGATAATCTGGTGTTTAAAACGTTGGTGAGATTTTGAAATTGTGGTCAGTTTAAGTCTACTTACCCTGTCCTCACCGTATTGATAAACTTCCATCATTTCGCAACCATCTCGAAATGTGAATCTAATGGACGACTGAAGAAGGAAGACGTAATCTCTCTCGAACTGTTCAATCTCTTCCTGCAACTCAATCAGATTCCTAAAGAGAGAATATAAATATTTGATTAGATTTCACCTGTTACATACAATCCTAGCAACGGAACAACATCTGTTGCAACGCTTTCTTTAGCCTAGTTGTCTGAATTGTTTTATATATATATATATATATAACCATCAGTGACCTTACGCCTAGTTGTTGAATTGTTTTATATATATATATATATAACCATCAGTGACCTTACGCCTAGTTGTGTGAATTGTTTTCAGTGCCTATCACCATTAATGATTTTTACTGTTTTTACACACTGTTGTTTAATTTATCTCAAGTTTGTTCTTGATAACCACAAAACAGTGTTAAAACGGTTATATCGTGTTTAATGACGGCATTACTTCACTAAGATATCACTGTAAATAATTATTATAATGGTTCTACGTAATTTCAACATTTTGAAAATATATCCGGTTATATTCAACCAACACTCCGTGTTAACTAACAACGTTTACATTTTGTACAATATACACGCGATATCCATACCCAAAGCTAAGATAAAAACATGCACTTAAAATTATATGACTAATAACAAGTTTAACAATATATATATATAGAGAAAGCAAACGATCTAGAGGTGTTCACTATAACAAGGAGAAAGTTTTCGTATTAGAAACCGTAATACAGCTGTAAATTAAACATTTGGATAAAATATACACTTCCCGTACTCTAAATATGGCACTGTTTCTCTATAAACATAGGATTATTGTTTCATTGTGGTGGGTTTCCTTTGCAGATACATTCAAATAAGGTACACTTTCTGTAGCTAACTATGGCACATACAGGATTATTACTTACAGATGTTGCCTCTTACCTAACTAGGTCAGATATAGGATTATTACTTAGAGATGTTGCCTCTTACCTAACTATGGCACATATAGTATTATTACTTACAGATGTTGCCTCTTACCTAACTATGGCACATACAAGATTATTACTTACAGATGTTGCCTCTTACCTAACTATGGCACATACAAGATTATTACTTACAGATGTTGCCTCTTACCTAACTATGGCACATACAGGATTATTACTTACAGATGTTGCATCTTACCTAACTAGAGCACATATAGTATTATTACTTAGAGATGTTGCCTCTTACCTAACTATGGCACATACAGGATTATTACTTACAGATGTTGCCTCTTACCTAACTAGGTCAGATATAGGATTATTACTTAGAGATGTTGCCTCTTACCTAACTATGGCACATATAGTATTATTACTTACAGATGTTGCCTCTCACTATGATTTCGTTCTTCATTCAGAAGGTGAGACAACTTCATGACTTCTTCGTTCAGAAAACGGTTGAGGTTTTGAAGAATTCGACACTTTTCCTGGAACCTCTGAGCGCTGGTGGATCTTTGATTAGACGAATGCCTATACATATATATTAATAACGTCTTTATAGGTTTAAAAGAGAATAACTGTAAATACACAGCCTAATATTTCATTACTAGGTATTAAAAAAGAACAATGTGGCCTAAAATATAGAACTTTGGAGGAAGTTATTTCTATTTTGTGTTTATAGCCCAGCTACTAAGGCTTCTTTCCTCTGTCCATAATTCTAAACAACCGACCAGAGGGATGGCAACCAATCACCAGCTTCCTACCACCCATCATCCACGCATATATTGGTTCGAAAGATCTATAAGCATAAAATTTGATTTTTCACCTTAGATTTTGATCTGGTGGTTAGGGTGCTCGACTCGCAATCTGCAGGCTACGAATTCGAATCCCATCACCGAACATGCTCGTCCTTTCAGCCTTGAGGGCGTTATAATGTGATGGTCAATCTCACATTTCGTTGGCGGTGGGTGGTGTAAACCAGCTGCCTTCTCTCTAGCCTATCGCTTTCTTATTAGAGACGGCTAGCGTAAATAGCCCTCGAGCAACTTTGCGCGAAATTTCGAAACCAGATTACTTTAGTCTTTTGATTTAAAATAAGTTTTTGCTTGTAAAGTTTTGAAAATGTTTACTTATTTCATCTTAAACACAAAACTTCACAAATGTGCTATCTGTGCTGTGCCAACTGCAGAGATTGAATCCTGAATTTTAGAGTTACCACTGAGTTGAGTAGTGTTTCATTGAAAAACGAAACTATTTCAAGAAGCGAGTCACGTTTTTCATAAAGTTTCAAAAGATTGATTTGATCTTAAATCTAAGAGACAAAACACAAAATAGACAGACAAAGAAATATCCGTTCTAACATTAGTTTTGGAAACGAGCATAAGATATTTACTTCAAACTGATTATGAAATCTATGGGACGCTTTGTTACAATGGTTCCTATAAAAATTATTTATATGAACAAGATTAGTTTTAAATGATATCGTTTCAGCTAACAACTACCTTTTACCCTCAGTTTGAACTTTTAGTGTTAAGTTTTTTTGTTTTTTTTTGGTATTAGGCTTATCCAAAAATGTTTACGTTTATAATTTTAAAAATACACGTGATACCTGACCACTACTATATCTGTTGTATCCTAGCAGGCCTGGTGAGTCTGGGTCATAGGTGTATGGGGAATTTTTCAGGGGGAAGGGGCTGCACAATTTTTGCCCAAATGAGGTTAGGAGGTTATATTTTCTGCTTCTAATTTTGTCTGAATGAAAACCGAAAATCTGCCCATTTAATGGGTATTGGAAGTTAGGACGCTACCGCCCCCCCCCCCCCGCCTCGTACGCCTAAGGTCCTGGTGCTGGGCGAAAACCCACTTCAGCACTGGATATGGCAAGTGCAGTGTGGTTTACATATTATTACATCATTCATGGGTTCTTAGAATTAGAACCATTACCCAACTCTCTACAAGCTATTCTTGTTCATTGTCTTCAATTAAAACGACAAACATTTGACTTTCGTACCATAGTTCGTCTTCTTTGTGCTCAAGTTCTCGAATACGATCGTGTAAATCCCTGATCAGTAGATCCTTTTCTGATACTGTGCTTTTACACCCAGCTTCCCTATTTAAGGCCTTAGCGAGCTCACATTTCGTCGTCCTAAAGGGTAATAAATCAAGCATGAATACTGAGATATTTATAATAACTTATTGATCATTGGGTCAAACAACAAATTTGAAGAAATCTATCTTCTAAAAACACCTATTCTGAAGCTATCGAAATTATCGTAATACATCTGAAAATCAACCAATAAGATTGTTCATAGTGTTTGTATGTAGTACGCATGCTTGTCTAAGGCTTTTAATCAGTATTTTTGTTTACAACTTTAAGCGTGAATTACAAACAAAATAAAACATTAATCCAGTAAGCCTACTTGTTTAATCAATTACATAAAATAACTAGCCACGATGTGCATTATTAGAAGAACATCTTTAAATACATGTTGTTGTTTTTTACTGAATATATTATCTATATCAATTATCAATAAATCTGACATCTGTTATCTCTAACTTTTGATGTACCACTCCTTCAAATAACAGCAATTTCTAGGCTTAGGTACATGCACTGGATTAATGTATGTTTGATCTACAATTTTTACACGTTCAAAACAAACATTATATCCTCAGTCGTTTTCATTAAAAAAAAAATGAAATGAAAAATAAGTTCGATTAGACGAGAATACCCAATGCTTTGAGACAAGATCTACAGTTCCGTTAATTTTTGGAATTCAATTTTCCAAACCCTTGACTAAATAAGTCGTGCAATAGACTTGCCAATAACGGCGAAGAATTATTTTTCACTAAATTGGTTTTATCCGATACAAAAAATAGAACTTTCGATAATAGGATAAATGTTTAAAACTAATCTCCTGATTAATGCTTTTTAACTGGAATTAGAATTTCAAGTCCAACCTGAACGGCCCCCCCTTTAATGCAAATGAACTAAACGGTCAGATCAGAGACTCTTAGGATTCAGGTCATAGTTATCTCTAATTTTGAACTGCTGACCAGTGGGAGGATAACCAGTTAGCAACACTCGCCGCTACAAGGACCATGCGTGATTCATTGAATCGAATCAAGAGATTGACTTTAACTTTCATAACGCGCCAAAACTAGAAAGTACAGAAAGTGTTAAGCGAAACCACGTTTTTAAACGTCGGACCTATCGGTCTGCAGCCCGAAAATTAGGCCTAGTATTTTTCAAACTTAGACATTAGTAAAGTTATTTCCAAGAGCCCGTCAATGTGTTGGAATTTAACACAATCTATTGGTTTTGTAATACACCAACTTAAAGAAATTAAAAAAGAGCGACAACGCACAAGCTCACAACCATACACTTTCCGTTGAAAATACAGTTAATAGTCTAGTTATTAAGTGTTATTGAATGAACCAAAGGAATTACGAACAGTCTAGTTACTATAGGTTCACGAATGGTGGGTTATTTTCACTAATGAATAAATGTATTAACATATCTAGAACAACTTACGAAACAATCAAGTAAAAATATACACTTACATGAGATCAGCCTCTAATTCTTGAAGCCGAACAGAATGACCACATTCACTGTGCCCCATGGCTGAGTCGCTGGATACAGACCTGTCGATTCATGCAAACGTAGACAAATTTGAGAATACATGTTTGGGCATAACAACAGTAAACTGGCAGATAGGTAAAAGTCTGTTTCTTTGTTCATGGCAAAGCTACTAAGGCTACCTACCGCCACCCCTAATTTTGAATTACTGACCACATGAAATGCAACCTGCTTGCAGTACCTATCGTCAACTTTTGTGCTAATCTTTACCTATGAATAGTGCGATTGACTGGCATATTATAATGCCCCCCACAGCTGAGAAGGCGAGCATGTTCAGCACGGGATTTCGACTCTGCAACCCATAAATTGCTATTGGAGTGACCTAATCATTTGATCATGCACCGAAAGGAAATTAGGAAATATAAAGGAAATTACGTATGGTGAAATAATAAAGTAAATACTATATGGGATTGTTAAAGGAAATTTTATCGAAAAGAAAATATCAAAAATATATTTCAATTTTTTCCATACATGTTTTATGTATCAAATTATAAATCGCATAAAATACTGAAATATAATTTTAATATTTTACTTTTTTATTCTTGGAGAAATTTCTTTTGAGAGGTAGATGTCATGAATTCATTTATCTATAACTATGTGCAAAGATGTCATGGAATCATTTACCTATAACTATGTGCAAAGATGTCATGGAATCATTTACCTATAACTATGTGCAAAGATGTCATGGAATCATTTATCTGTAACTATGTGCAAAGATGTCATGGAATCATTTATCTGTAACTATGTGCACAGATGTCATGGATTCATTTGTCTGTAACTATGTGCAAAGATGTCATCGATTGATTTATCTGTAACTATTCACATAATGTCATCGATTCATTTATCTGTAACTATGCTGGTAGATGTCATGGATCCATTTATCTGTAACTATGTAGGTAGACGTCATCGATTTATTTATCTGTAACTATTCAGGTAGATGTCATGGATTCATTTATCTGTAACTATGCTGGTAGATGTCATGGATCCATTTATCTGTAACTATGCAGGTAGACCTCATCGATTTACTTATCTGTAACTATGCTGGTAGATGTCATGGATTCATTTATCTGTAACTGTGTAGATAGATGTCATCAATTCGTTTATCTGTAACTATGCAAGTAGATGTCATGGATCCATTTATCTGTAACTATGCTGGTAGATGTCATCGATTTATTTATCTGTAACTATGCAAGTAGATGTCATCGATTCATTTATCTGTAACTATGCAGGTAGATGTCATCGATTCATTTATCTGTAACTATGCAGGTAGATGTCATCGATTCATTTATCTGTAACTATGCTGGTAGATGTCATCAATTCATTTATCTGTAACTATGCTGGTAGATGTCATGGATCCATTTATCTGTAACTATGCAGGTAGACGTCATCGATTTACTTATCTGTAACTATGCAGGTAGACGTCATCGATTCATTTATCTGTAACTATGCTGGTAGATGTCATCGATTTATTTATCTGTAACTGTGTAGATAGATATTTCCAGATGTTTCTAACATAAACCTGCTTAGTTATATATTTATACACATGCTATCACATTGATAAAGTTTTAGTCAGTTGGCTAGTTGAAAAATCAATGCCTAACACAGTCCTGTTGAAAAATGAAACCACAGAAACATTTGTAGTAAATCATGGATCAATAGAACTGTAACTAGATAACACAAACTAGTCAAATAATGGAAGCAAGATACATTTGTAGTAAATCATGGATCAATAGAACTGTAACTAGATAACATAAACTAGTCAAATAATGGAAGCAAGATACATTTGTAGTAAATCATGGATCAATAGAACTGTAACTAGATAACACAAACTAGTCAAATAATGGAAGCAAGATACATTTGTAGTAAATCATGGATCAATAAAACTGTAACTAGATAACACAAATTAGTCAAATAATGGAAGCAAGATACATTTGTAGTAAACCTTGGATCAATAGAACTGTAGCTAGCTAACAAAATAGACACAACAGACAATCATGTAGTAGCTTTGGAATTATAACTTAACCTCGATTATTTGGTTATAACTTAACTTGTTTGTAACTTAACCTCGATTATTTGGTTATAACTTAACTTGTTTGTAACTTAACCTCGATTATTTGGTTATAACTTAACCTGATTATTTGATTATAAATTAACTTGTTTGTAACTTAACCTCGATTATTTGGTTATAACTTAACCTGATTATTTGGTTATAAATTAACTCGAACTAACAAGTAATTAAGGTTTTCTTGTACAGAGAGCACAAACAGGTATAAAACTATAAACATTTCAATTAATTGACATAAAAGCGTAGAGACGACGGATTAATGCACTTGTACATTGATTAGTTATTTTCCTCGCTTGCTCAGCGGTAAGGTCGAAGCTTATAACGCTAAAATTCGGTGTTTGATCCTCGCATTGGTCATAGCACAGATATTTCTTTGTGTAGCTTTGTGCTTAGCAGCAAAAGAAGCGAATCATTTATAAAAAAAAAAAAACAATGTACAACTGAATGAACACTTCACACGATACAGAGTAACATTTAATTTTTTTTTATTTTTCTATCGTAAATCCTCCAGCAATAATAAAACATAACTCACCCTGTTCGATCAAAATCTCGTTTTAATTCATCTGTTTTGTTTGAATCGGAGTTAATTTTCTTCAAAACTGCCACTCGTTCACCAGAGAAGAATAACCGTTGGGAATCCACGATACAGCTCTTCTGATCCTTATCTAAAGTTTCTGAACCAGAGGTCTGTGCACTGGAATCACTCTCCCTGGCAGAATTATTACTGTCGGAATCGTTTCGAAATTCCTCGCTGTTCTTTGTGTACCTTTCAAGCGATCCTCGTCTGCTGTCGTTGTTGTTTCGGTCTAAGTCTATAAAGCTACAGGCTTCTTCTTCTTCATCTAGGCGTTCTTCATTTTTCTTTTCCTTGTTACGGGTTCCCGTTTCACCTGCGATTTCATCAAAGGACGTTTCGTTACCTTTTTCGTCTTCCTCTGAATGGTCTAAGCTTTGTATCAAAGGAGAAAGCCTTAGAAATGAATCTGAAATAATAAAAATAATCACAATGAGCGACCTCTATTTTTCTAGTTTTCACAGAGAGACATGTCTACAGGACACTGTGCTAGATCATCATACAGTTAGGAGAGCTGATGTTAGTAAATGATAAATTGATAAGCGACACTTATATACTACTAACTGACGTACCGCACGGGGAAAATATAGGGGACCCGGGGGATAAGGGGGTCAGATCCAAACGCCGATCCCCTTATATTACTCCCCCGTGCTTTAAAAGTACAAACCAGTTTTGGTTTGTTTGTTTTTAATTATGCACAAAGCTACACAAGGGCTATCTGTGCTCTGCTCACCACGGGTATCGAAACCCGGTTTCTAGCGTTGTAAGTCCGCAGACATACCGCTGTGCCACTGGGGGGCACCAGTTTTGGTGATAATCGATTCTGCGGTTCGCCAGTTATAGGCGGATCCACACACACAGACCTTTGTCAATTAATGGTTTAGATAAAGATCACACAGTGAAGTATGAAAAATATTAGATGTTGTTTTTTTAAAGTGTTTAAACGAATAAAGTTGCAACCGTTTAAAAAAAAATATTCATGATTATTTCTTGTTCAAATCGAACACGAAACCCGGAAAGCTTTAATTTTTGTTTTACTTTATATTTTAAATTTTGTTTCATCGGTGCGATCTAACCACTTCTGATTTTTTTTACAGGCCCCATACAGATTGTTACTACATAGTTTTTAAGCAGGTCCACTATCTGGTTATACACTGCGGTGCGATTTAACCACTTCTGATTTTTTTACAGGCCCCATACAGATTGTTACTACATAGTTTTTAAGTAGGTCCACTATCTGGTTATACACTGCGGTGCGATTTAACCACTTCTGATTTTTTTACAGGCCCCATACAGATTGTTACTACATAGTTTTTAAGCAGGTCCACTATCTGGTTATACACTGTATAAAACGTATGAAATAGACTGTAAAGTTTCTGCCAGTTTAACTTCTTCGAGGTTGATACAATA
>NW_013671068.1:29819-33120 GCF_000517525.1 Limulus polyphemus
GGATTCTTGAAAGAGAAGGAGAAAAGTTATCAGTTTTTCATCACTACTGGCCAAGTTTCTCTTCGAAACCTTTGAAGCACCGAAGCGTACAATAAAAACGGTTAGGTATACTACGCCAAAATCTATGCACAGCTACCAAAGAAGCACCTGCGAAGGTTGTGGGGCTATTTTTATGTGGATTCTTGAAAGAGAAGGAGAAAAGTTATCAGTTTTTCATCACTATTGGCCAAGTTTCTCTTCGAAACCATTGAAGCACCGAAGCGTACAGGTATACTACGCCAAAATCTATGCACAACTACCAAAGAAGCACCTGCGAAGATTGTAGGGCTATTTTTATGTTGATTCTTGAAAGTCGACATTCATAGCCCTCTAAAAATGTTTAAGTTCTTCTTCGCTACCAACATAAGCTCTTTGAAATCATGCAAGCATCGCGGAAATGTAGAAGCCATTCGAGCACTGTTATACTGTTGGAAATGCTTTCTTTTTTATTGGAGTAAACAATGTGTATATTTATCTTCAGCCTTATTATTATTATTGATTATAGTTTTTCAAGTCACTACAGGAAAAACGGCTCCGAATATTTTACTGAAACCTGGACAATACTAATGAGTGCAGCATTGAGTATGTCATAGGGTAGTTTAAAATTAATTCAAGCACTTTCGTTTTTTTTGTCTTTTTTGCCCTGAAGAATTTCTCTAAGTCAGTGGTTCTTAACCTTTTTTGCTCCATGCCCAACTTCGATACATCAAAAATTTGATGCCCCCTTAATATAAAAACAAAAGGTTGAAAAGGTTTAATAATACAATGTGAACTTTAGAAATTTACTAAAAAATAGGAGTTTAATTTTTCTTATTGTAGCATTTTCAAATTGCCCCCCAATATATTCAAATTGTCCCCCTGTGGGGCGTGCGCCCCACGTTCAGAATCACTGCTCTAAGTCCTCCACTTTCCACCACTTTACTAATACAAATTAATTTGAATATAATTAGTGTAACTTATAGCACATTAATTGTAAACTATCACGTTGAGGATTCATCCTTGTTTCTGGAGTTCTCCTTTTTAAATTAACAGTTTTTAAATATCTTGTTTCTTAAGGTTTTTTATGTCTATTTATGGAGAATACATTTAAAGCTCTATATACATTCAGTTGAATATTACATGTTTTTCAACAGTTTACTGCTGCATTGGCTTATTTTCCACCCAACCATTATTTACCGAGCCAGGTGGTTTTGTACCAGAGGTTTCGTGTAAACACGCGTTCAACAATCGAAGTCCAAAAACCAGTAGAATAAATCACCACTCACAGGAGTAGAGAAATCTACCATGGTAATCGTCTACTGTTAGAAAACTCACTGAAATAGTAACAGAAAACCAAGTACAACAGACTGTAAGGTTTCTGCTGGTTCAACTATTTTTACTGTCATGTTTCTAGATGAATATTCCTCCCACTATTAAATTTACTTTTATATCTATATAAATAAACGTCAATATATATATATATGTGTGTGTGTGTGTGTGTGTGTGTGTTTGAGTACGTGTATCTGTTCCTTATACGTTTCCACCAAACTTTACACAGTCTTACAGGATGACATGGGAAGGGGACCCCCACATAATTTCTTATTGACGGGGGGACTCCCATATAATTTCTTATTGACAGAATTCTTGAAAATAATGTCTTTCTTTTCAGTATTTCGTGTATTTTATAAGCCCCCCCCCAGTGGCACAGTGGTATGTCTCCGGACTTACAACACTAGAAACTGGGTTTCGATACCCGTGGTGAGCAGACCACAGATAGCCCATTGTATAGCTTTGTGCTTAACTTCAAACAAACAAACAAACAGTGTTTTTTTTATTGCGCTTTTAATGTTTATTGTGTTAAGGAAAAAATAGAAGCACAATTTCCTATCCTTTGTTACAAACCAGTCCACCTAGTACACAAGACCAATATTTATCATCAGTATCTTGAGTCTTCCTCTGCTTGGCTTCACTGATAAAGTTGAGGCAACACCCGTGTAACTCTATTTATGGCAGCGATGCGTTCGTCACTCTACGAAAAACAGACATCCCTATTGTACCTTCATTATGAGAGAAGATGAACTGAGAAAACACTTTTTTTTTTTTCACTAAACTATTGAGCGTTTTCCCAATGGCTATCCGCATGAGAAACGAAAGATTTAATTACGAGAAAGATAAAAGATGCAATTAACAACAAAGTTAATTAGAGGGCAGTTGTAAGAAAAGACTTCGACTGAAAATAGAAATGACAATAAAGTTTGAATTAAGGACTTTCTGTTTCCATAGTAACCAAAGCTGTTTGTGTGTGTGTGTGTGTGTTTGTGGATGTGCGATTGAATTAAGGACTTCTGTTTCCATAGCAACCAAATCTGTTTGTGTGTGTGTGTGTGTTTTAGATGTGCGATTGAATTAAGGTCTTCTGTTTCCATAGTAACCAATTCTGTTTGTGTGTGTGTACTTGTGGATATGCGATTGAATTAAGGACTTCTGTTTCCATAGTAACCAAAGCTGTTTGTGTGTGTGTGTGTGTGTTTGTGGACGTGCGATTGAATTAAGGTCTTCTGTTTCCATAGTAACAAAATCTGTTTTGTGTGTGTGTGGGCGATTCTCTTGACTAAAACTCTATTCACTTGTGTCTGATTTGAACTTAAGACCGAAACGCAACACAGTACTCGTATATATATATATTCCAACATGTACCTTTATCTGTAAATAACCACAGAAAGATGCTAGCTAGCATAAACACGTGTTTTAAACTAAAAGTATTGTTCAACATATCAAAAAACATCAGGACATCGGTAAGTGTACATAGGACGCTAAAAATAACATTGTATTTACGGCAAAGCTACTAATCTTGAACAACCGACCCCCAAAAAACTACAAAAAACAATTAGTAGCACCCTACCATCCATGTTAAGAGATTGACTGTCATTCTTATAATGCACCTACAGCTTAAATTTGGAGGCGACAAGTATTTTGTGGTATGGTAGGGATTCGAATCCAGGTCGACCTCCGATAATTTATAGAGGGGAATAAGGATCATCAAAAAAGTACAGAAATAAATTGAATCAAAATGCAAAAATTATATTTTCAAGCTTACAACTAGGGACTCTACAGAAAGTAAACAAACTAGGCTAGAAATAGTGTCTACACTGTTTTCTCAAGCTACAACCTATTTTGACTTCACGTCTACAGTACTTATCCATTTTAGTGGAATTTTTGTATTTTGATTCAATTTGTTTCTGTACTTTTTTGACGATCCCTATTCCACTATTTCATACGTTTT
>NW_013671068.1:34120-37351 GCF_000517525.1 Limulus polyphemus
CATGTTGACCATCAGATTACGGTTCTCATGTGCACGATGCAGCATGTTGACCATTAGATTACGGACTTCATATTCACAGTGCAGCATGGTACATCTGTCTTTGAGTTAAGAATTTATGTTCTTAAAAAATGTTTGTACTGAACGCTTTAAAAAAAATAATATCAAAGTACCCAAATCTAATTATCATGCTTGGTTGATGAAATTATATTTATTATAAGATAATATATAATAATAATAAATAAACAAGTGATCACGAGAGGGCGCTTTAGCACAAACGAGAACCAAGTTTATTTGTTATTATTGTTGTTTTTAATGAAGGCATATATTAAAATTAGACCCATCAAACTTATGCGATACTTTTGGAAGTCCTAAAAACTTTCAGAAAATCACATATGAGCAACTCTATAGATAAACTTGACATTTCGCAATATGGCGTTGTTTACGTTTACTAATGGAAATGCAGTTATATATAATTGTTAGTAGGCTTAACAGTAACGCTACTGTATTCTGTTCTATGAAGTCGAAAGAAGAAAAGACAGGGAAAATACATGCGACATGAATAACACTATAAAATATTAATATATCAGTCTGAATATATAAATTTAAATGGGGAAAAAAAGAGCGGTTTGTATTTAAATGTTGGATGAGAATCAAAGCGCACAATCGCAAGCGAAAGCGGTATCAAAGAAAGAAACAAGCTAGCTCCAGATAATCCTGAATAATTTATAAACACGCAGTAGTCTTTTCTGTAGCTCTTTCGGGAATGGTGTTTTATTTGTGGGGCGACCTATCAGTCAAGGTCAAGGGAAAGGTTATGAACTCTCAGGTCAGGAAGCACCCTGACTTTACATTAGTATTCAAGTCCCTAACCTAATGATAAAAACAAACAATTAAAAAAAAAAGAAAAGAATCACCTTTTACAGGCTTGTTCGCCCAAATATTCCTTGCAGCCGATAACATGGTTTGTGTTTTCTGGACACTGGGTTTACTTTCAAGCTGAAGTGAATGAGTTCTAAATATCTTAGTTTTACCCTCGGCATTCTGGGCTCTTCTGATCATGGCCTGCATTTCTTGATCACTCTAAGAAACAAAAAGAAAAACATTTTGGTTTCATTAATTTTTCTACCTTAACCCTCGTTTCATGCCGCTCACTGACACTAGAGTCGTCATCTTATATGGAAAAAATGTTATGTTTTTAAATTGTTCCAACAGTCAGAATAAAGAAATAGGAAACAAAAAAGTGAACGAAATCACACATTTTCTGTGTAAAATAAATAGGTGATTCCAGCGGTAATTAGTGAAATTAATTACGATAATCATGATATCTTTCGTGTGACTCGTATGCTAATAGGGATCCCGTAAACAACCGAGTCGTCGATCCAAAAGCAATTTGGTGTATAAATAAGTTAGAGAAATTAGGGTTAAGGTAGAGGATTCACAAATAGCAGTTTACCCAGGAAAGAGTTTTTTTTTTGTGTGGTTCCTTGATGTCTAATTCTACTTTCCTGGACTTTCCAGACATAAGATAGGTAATCTGCATTCAAGTCATGGAAAATCGTTAACTTCTATACATTATTCATGTTCTCTAGTTTTGACTTTTATTTTTCAATCATATAAACTGACAGAAACTATACGACAAAACTCTACTTTGTATATACTGATTATATTTTACCGATCTTCCAGCTTGTAACCGAGTTTAATCTCTCGGCAGATTCCTCGTTTCTATGACGACTTCTTTTTGTCGCCATGACAACAGAATTGAGGTAACTCGATTGTGCCAAAGGTAACACAAACAAAGGTATCTTATTTTTTGTAACTAAACAAATTGAGCTGGGATAACTCAGTTTTTGTTTCTTTTCTATCCATGCTATAGTACACGGTATTTTGTTTTCCTAGGTAAACCGAGCTGTAGTCACTCGTCTTTTGTTCCTTAAGTAAACCGAGTTGTAATAACTCGTCTTTTTTTTTTTTTGAATAAATCAAGCTGTAATAAGTCGTATTTTGTTTCATAAGTAAACCAAGCTGCAATAACTCGTCTTTTGTTGTTGTTTTTTTTTTGAGTAAATCAAGCTGTAATAAGTCGTCTTTTGTTGTTGTTTTTTTGAGTAAATCAAGCTGTAATAAGTCGTCTTTTGTTTCCTAAGTAAACCAAGCTGTAAAAAGTCGTCTTTTGTTTCCTAAGTAAACCAAGCTGTAATAAGTCGTTTTTTGTTTTCTAAGTAAACCAAGCTGTAATAAGTCGTCTTTTATCTCTACTATAACCATGCTTTACTAACTTTTTATTGCTACATTGCTCTAGTGAATTGCTTTTGGTCCTTATAGTAACCCAGTTACTACAGCCTACTACAGCCTGGTTACTAACGACAAAACAATCTGTGTTTTGTCGTTAGTAACCAGGCTGTAGTATCTGTGTTTTGTCGTTAGAACTAAAGAAAACCTTCACGTTTTCGTAAAGAAATCAGGACATTTCGATCTTAATATGGCGTCATGACAACGAAAACGTATAATCATGTTGTCATGGTAAACATAAAGTTAAAAATCCACAAATCGACGATATCATAAACATGTATAAATATTTTAAAATAGCTGGAAAACAGACATTGTTAAGAATAAACAGAACCACCCCCCCAATCTAAATGTTTCGAATAAACAAAAACAGATAAGTAAAACAAGTAGAAATAACTGTGAAGATACGTTTAATCAAAATGGTGTAACATCTATCAAAGTTTTAGTAAACACTCGCTCAAGCACACGTGTTAGAGCTTCGATTAAATTTTTCAGTTAGTGCTATTGTTTAAGGAAACGAATATATAGTGATGGAAAATGACCCAAATCTGAAAGAAAAAAAAACAAACAAGAAATTAAATGATTTTAATAAATACATGTTAAGGACGAACACTTGTGAATCATGGGAATTCAGATCATAAGATTTATATATTTGCTGTTACGTATAAAGCTGCACAACAGGCTATCTATATTGTGCCCACTGCAAGTATCGAAACCCGATTTTTAGCGTTGTAAACCTTCAGATTTACCGTTTAGCCACCAGGGGCAGACAGTACGATAAATTTGAATTTTGATTAACGTAAAGCCTTAAATGAACTCAAAAATACACAATGTTAACTATTTTCTCATTTTCTTTCAAATCACCATTATTCACAAAAAAATAGTTTTTTTAAGACTGGAGAGTTTTAAATATTTGTTTGTTTGTTTTGAATTTCGCGCAAAGCT
>NW_013671068.1:38163-42314 GCF_000517525.1 Limulus polyphemus
AATACGTTTTCTGCTTCCTTTTTTAATATTTTTCTTTTGTAAATAACGGTAAAACACTGGATATCGTAGCAGTGTATCATCTTGATGATGACTGGTTGTTGTATTTGAAACATAAAGATCACGTTATTGTTTCTTTAACAGCGTATTCCTTTTTATTTATTTGCTTAAATCTTTATTCATGCTTATAATATCTCACGTAGACTTTTAGCATAAAGTTCTTGTTACCCATTTTTATCTTACAATTAAGTTAAAAAAAAGTTATTATAATGTCCGAATACAGTTGAAGCTGCTGCTATTGTGTCTGGATAGATATTCGGTCGTTGTGCGCGACCTGGGAGGGTCAGACTTCTTCCACCAAATACAGTTAAAACTGCACTCCTCTTTATCGTTATTTAGGTCTTGTTGACCCGGAAGGGTCAGGAACATTTGACCTCTTCTTCCTCCAGTTGAAATATGCTCTCGGCATTCGAATTTGGTCATTTAAGACCTGGGAGGGTCAGGAACATTTGACCTCTTCCTCCTACTGTTGAAATGTGCTCTCGGCATTCGAATTTGGTCATTTAAGACCCGGGACATTTGACCTCTTTCTCCCTCCTGGTAGATGGTAGCTGGTTTCTGAAGAATATTAACTTAATTACAACATGAGAGTCAGAGTATCCAGCACTTGCTCTGACCCCTTTCAGGGCAATGTCCATGTAGGTAATTACTGTAATATTCGTGTAAATAAACATATTTTCCTTTCATTCATTCATTGTTGCGAAAGTTCCGCCTTCTCTTTATCGGTATTTGGGTCTTATAAACCTGGGAGGGTCATGTATATTTGACCTCTTCCTACAGTTGAAAAACAAATTTTTATTTTACACTCATACTTACCGGGAGCGATTCTTTTCTTCTCTGTGATTGGTGGTTTCTGGCACAATCTGTAATGTCATCTGACATCATAGGTGACAAGCGTGAAAGAGCGACATCTCTACTTCGCTATATTACGTCATGGAATGTGAAGCGAAACAAAAAATAATTAGAATTTACATTCACAAATAGTCCCGGATATTGAAATAAATAAATATAATATTATGTAATAAATTTATGTTTAAATACATGTACGATTATTTATTTTTTATCAACAGTTACATATAGCCGACATCGTGATTATAACAAACACATTCACGGTTCAAACTGGATAATTGGATAAATAACCAAACACATATAACTCTGTTCGTCTTCAATCTGTCACGAGTCGTTCTCCAGACTGAATGATGCCAGAGAAAGTTATCTACTTAAATCCAAACCTTAGTAAATTCTTGTAAATTGAAATGAAGAGTTCCATTGTATAACTTGGAATTAGGCTTACAAGTTTATAAACACAATACGCTCGTAAGCTATTTTTAAATCAACTAAACTAGCCATTACCTTCTATTCTATTCTATAGGCAAAATCTGTTCTGAAATTGTTCCTTTGACCCTCTGTCAGAATGACCACTAGATTTGGCTAACAACGATTGTCATCATGACACGGTGAAATGGGCTCAGTAGGTTTTTTTAAGTTTAAGCACAAAACTATACCATAGACAAACTACCCTGTGTCAACCATAGGGACGGAACTCTGATTTTAATGTTATAACCTCTTAAGATATCCGCTGAGCTACCACCAGTACAAAATATTCGCGTTCGTTTTCGAGGTTCAAAGGCCACCCTTCATAATTTGCAAATGCCCCAATGTATCGATCAAGCGCCTCAACCATCCCTGATTACTTCTATAGCTATTCCAAGAGGGGCCTGTATCCGAAAACAATCCCCCCTTAAAACACCCACAAGTGGCACCTAAGTATGTGTGCCATTTTTGGTCCAGCTAGATTGTGAGTGAGGGTAAGAACGCAGTTTTAAACATGGCACCCCCAGAATCTAGAGGAGGCTAGGAACACAAAAGTTGAGGCAAGTTTCAGGTTCATTGACACTGTAAACCTATCCCTAAACCCCGCCTCATCATGCCTGAGTGACTCGTTTTAGCTCTCCTTGGTAGTGGGGCCACGCCATATAAATAAGGACACCCCCTAGGCCTCTTCGAATCCGCCTGCCAATTTTGATCCTGTTAGCTCCAAAACTGTAGGAGGAATTCGCGGACACAAAAATTCACACACAATCTGCATTAATACGTATACGTGATTACACATTGAAACTAACTTTTTTAAAACAATCTTCTTTAGTGTTTGATTTTTTTATTTAAAGCTTTTGCTTGTCTTCTAAGGCAAATCTGAGCACCAAAGGATTGATCTCCCAATTTTAGCCACCAGGAAGTAGTGAGTAATGTTTTTCACAAAACGTGGCTACAAAACGTCAGAAAAAGAACCAACCAAGATAGAGATGGAAGTGGACATATCACTTGATCCTGCTAATGATCACATAGCAGACTAAGCCGTCTCGACTTTACATGGAGAATATAATCCATACATTACTGGCTTCCCTACTTTATCTATCGAAAACTTGGTGTTTGAATAGAATCTCAGCTTTCATCATTACACCTTTCCTTTAGTTAACTTTATAATATTACTTTAATGACTATCCTACAATAGAGTCATATTTTACAATTGGAAATTCTGGTTCTGTTTGTTTTACCAGTGAGGAATTTTATATTCCTCCATACGAGAGGTAATGTCATTTTTCCATGAGTCAAAGGACTTATAAGAAAACTAGTGTTCATCATTATGGTTGGATAACATGGTTACGAAAGTAGCTGGTTCTCAGAGAAGTCGTCTCCTGTGTTTTGGACTTTTGCCGATATTTAGAAAATTCATGACTGGATTCACCCTGCCTCCATAGACTCTTATGGTGTATCTAAAGTTGCCAATTGAGTTTTTTTTCTCGAGGATCAATCTCAGTGCTTATAGCATTTCAAGTCGATAAGTTCTTAGATTGTTTGTTTGTTATGGATTTCGCGCAAAGCTACATGACGGCTATCTGCGCTAGCCGTCCCTAATTTAGCAGTGTAAGACTAGAGGGAGGCAGCTAGTCATCACCACCCACCGCCAACTCTTGGGCTACTCTTTTTACCAACGAATAGTGGGATTAACCGTCACATTATAACGCCCCCACGACTGAAAGGGCGAGCATGTTTGGTGTGACAGGGATTCGAACCCGTGACCCGCAGATTGCGAGTCGAGCGCCTTAACTACCTGGCCATGCCGGGCACAAGTTCTTAGAATCGCTGTAATCAAGGGCAGCCAGAATAAAGTCTGATATCTAGTTTAGATGGTCCACCAGACACTCAATTGAGCATTTAATTGAGGAGCAGCTTGGTGACTGTGAAACAGTGATGAGTTGCTCTGATATTTTGACCCAGTGGAGAACGAAGCTGTCCATCAAGAAATGTTAAAGGATCAAGAGAACTTGACAGTTTGCGTGGTATTTACATCTGTCACCGACAGGATGAAGACAATCTTGGTTCTGGTATTGGAATCCTGGGAATGAGGTTAGTGGAAAAAAAAATTTCGATCAGTTCTGTCTGTGTAATGGGTAAACCGTATTTGTGCTGGAAACCATCCGGTGCTAACCAGATTGACACAGGAGCCAGTACCTCACATGTAGTTTTCTGTGGTACTAACGACAATGTCAAGTGCCCTGTGGTACACTTTGGTTTATTAAAGACGGGTGATACATTAAGTTGTTTGTAACAAGTCGGAAACTGGACAAACACGTGAAATATGTTTTACCAAACTAAGCTTCACGTTCAGATAAAAGTCTATATTATACCTAACTTTCCTGAACACCTACCAAGATAGACTTGAAAGTTTTGAGATTTTTAACAAATCATTCAAGAAAAAAAAGGTCCTCTGTCGTGTTAAAACAATTTCATTTTAACTAACACATACAGAGATATCTCAAAAGTAAACAAACACCATGATGTTTATTCAATAGTCATTTAATTAAGAAAGGCATCAAACGGCTCCCATGGCCATGTCAGTCAGTCACCTAATATGGACCCCATCGAGCAAGTCTGGGCAATACCCGCTCGAGCAGTGAGAAGAAGTTCCAGAAAACCAGCGTCCCGTGAAGAGCTACTTGATGTTTTGCGTGCAGCCTGGGTCAATATCCTACAGGATAAAATTACAAAACTCATCGATTCCATGCCAGAACGAGTCAAAGTACTGAAAAATG
>NW_013671068.1:43246-53013 GCF_000517525.1 Limulus polyphemus
ATTCCATGCCAGAACGAGTCAAAGCACTGAAAATTGACTCATCGATTCCATGCCAGAACGAGTCAAAGTACTGAAAAATGCTAGTGGCAAATCGACTAAGTACTGATGCACATTTGTAAACATTTTTGTCAAGTTGATAATGTGAGATAAATGACTATTGAAAAAACCATGGTGTCTATTTACTTTTGAGATGTTTCTGTAAATACAAACACAATAACGATTTACTAGGTTTGAACAACAGAGCATTTACTGTAAAAAATATTTTTACTTGTTAAGCAAAAACTAATTTATCGATATTCTTTTACTAATATCTGAAGATCATGTAAGTACATCACGTTGATGAAGAAAGAAGTGTTATCTACATTCAGGGACATTCTGTTTAGTGCCGACCTTACCTGAAGACCCATGGTCCAAATCATCAGAGACTCGTGGTTATCAGCTGCCAAGACGTACACTTTGTTGTCGGAACTACGAAAACAAACGCTGTGTAAATTGGTAGTAAGTATCACATGGATACATATTGTGACAAGAAAATGAACACTGAATAATTATACGTTTCAGAAAATGTCCTCTGCAGCAAAATGAGTATATAGCTCAAGTTACTAAAATATTCCAAAATAAAATGACATAAATGTTTGGTTTGAATTTCGCGCAAAGCTACCCGAGGGCTATCTGCGCTAGCCGTTCCTAATTTAGCAGTGTAACACTACCGCCAACTCTTGGGCTACTCTTTTACCAACGAATACTGGGATTGACCGTCACAATTTAACGCGCCCACGACTGAAAGGGGCGAGCATGTTTGGTAGGACGGGGATTCGAACCCGTGACCTTCAAAGTGCCACATTTTTTTTTATTTCTTTTTACACTGTGTATTGTTGTCCAAGTATTTATTACTAGTGCAATTTTTGAAGTTGTGGCTGTAGCCGGAGAGAAAGAAAAACTTATTTTATAAAACATAAATCTTAAATGAACATTTTTGTTTCTTTGTTTTAGAAATTCGCGAAAACACCATGATGCTGAACATATTAGTGTGGCCCAACACCTTGATGCTGAACATGATAGTGTGGCCCAACACCTTGATGCTGAACATGATAGTGTGGCCCAACACCTTGATGCTGAACATATTAATGTGGCCCAACACCTTGATGCTGAACATGTTAGTGTGGCCCAACACTGTGATGCTGAACATATTAGTGTATTGTTCGTTTGCTTGTTTGTAATCAAGCACAAAGCTACACAATGGGCTATCTGTGCTCTGCCCACCACGGGTATCGAAACCCGGATTCTAGCGTTGTAAGTCAGCAGACATACTGCTGTGCCACTGGGGGGGGGGCATATTAGTGTAGCCCAACACCTTGATGCTGAACATATTAGTGTAGCCCAAACTTTCATTTCTAAGTTGTTTTTCCCATCAAAACAAGAGCTTATATTTGGACTAATAAAGTATCTTAACAGAACAATAATATGACAGTTTTCTCCTCCATGGTTAAAGCTATACCAGACTTATTAAATTACAAAGTATTTTTCCAGAACTAATGAGGTAGTCCCGTAGTTGGTCAGGGATAATTTTATGGACTTACAGGCCTAAGATCCGGGGCTCAGTTGTCCGCGTTGGACAGAGCGCAGATATCCCGTTGTGGAGCTTTGCGCTAAAAACAACAAAATTATGAAGTATCACAAACATATATTAAATTACGAACGTCTGTCTTCTTTCACAACGAATGAAGAATCTGAACAAAATTTTAAATTACGAACCGTTTGTCTTCTTCCACAACGAATGAAAAATCTGAACAAGATTTCAAATTACGAACGTTTGTTTCCGTCCACAACGAATAAAGAATCTGAACAAGATTTTAAATTACGAACCGTTTGTCTTCTTCCGCAACGAATGAAGAATCTGAACAGGATTTTAAATTACGAACGTTTGTTTCCTTCCACAACTAACGAAAAATCTGAACAAGATTTTAAATTACGAACCGTGTGTCTTCTTCCACAACGAATGAAAAATCTGAACAAGATTTTAAATTACGAACGTTTCTTTCCTTCTACGAACAATTTGTTTTATTCACAACGAATGAAGAATCTGAACAAGATTTATCAGGCAGGCAGTAGCACTGACTATATAGGGATGGCTCGGATTGTTCATTGTATTTTCAATATCTCCTCAATAGGTCAACAGAACTTTACAATACCATACAGTGTTTCCTTTTATAACAATATCTATATAATGACTGAGTCACAAGTTCTGGGAATGTCTGTAAATATCATAGTAAAAAGTTTGAATTTCTTGTTCTTCTGCTTCTTTTTTTTTATTACATGATAACTCAAAAACAAAACAATGGTGTCAACCAATTTTATTGAGGTAACAAAGTTTCAAACGAAGTATCCGCTTTTATAAGTATTATTAATGACTAATATCAGTTTCAAAAAATCATAATTCTAGTGTAAACGATGCTATCATTATCCCTTGAAGTTAGTTTTTTTACAGAAATCTGGTGTTCTCTTTAAACAACTTAAGTACAGGGTGAAACAGGAATTACCAGCCAATAATAGATAAACAATAAATATTACAGTTGGAACATCACTGTATTTAGAACTTAGTTATAAACACAACCTTCCTATGTCTATTGAAACACTGTATTAAACAAAACCAGCAAACAAGTAAATAAAAAAAAAGGATGGCTAATATCAGTCCTTCAAAAACAATGCAAACAAGATAGTAGGGATGGCATTTGCACCATCCCTACATAATAGTACAGGAACGCAGTGCAATCGAATGTTAACAGACAAAAAATAGGATAAATTAAACTCAATTGTGATTGAATAGTTATATATATATTGTCATATATTAATTCTTGCCTGTGCTATTATGTCAATGTCATCCTTACCATCTTGTTTTCATTGTTTTTGAAGGATTGATATTAGCCATCCCTACATTTACTTCCTTTTTTTGAAAAGGTTTTCTTCTTTACTTGTTAAGACAAGATTTATTAAATTACAAACCGTTTGTTTCCTTCCCCAACTAGTGAAATATCTGAACAAAACTTACTAAATTATAAACTCGTTGCTCTCCGCTTGGCCTAATGAAATAGCTGCGCCACGGATGTTAATGGCCCCTAGAGGTTGTTTGGTGCTAGAGTCTGCCTCGTTCTTGTAATACAAGAGGTTACAGTTTCCCTCATCATATACGTACCACAGCCTTCTCTTGGATTTCAGTCTTCCCAAAGCTTTGAGGAGTTGAAGTAAAAAAAAAGTTAATGGCTCCAGCAACATTGCAGTGCACGATAAAATAAATTACTGAATAGCTTATAACAAAATCTACTTTACAGTATATTAGATTGACTTTAGTTGCACTATTCTGTCAACAGATGTCACTGGAATTTTAAACTTCACATCAATTTATTTGTTTGTTTCGGATCTTCGCGTAAAGCCACACAAGGGCTATCCACGCTAGCCGTACATAATTTGTGAACTTATAGACAAATGGTAAGATACCTAGTCAGCAGTGGCCCACCAATAACTTTTTAGCTACTTTAATGGAAAGGTGGGATATGATGGTCATTCTTATAACACAACCACCACCCCCCCCCCACCCCCAAAGGGCAAAGCGCGATTTTGCGGTAATGGAACTGAAAATCTGGACCCTCCTATTCACGTTACGACACGCTACCTATTAATCCAACGCGGTTCCTTTAGACAAGAAGTCCATGCTGACTTTAGTAGCATTGTCTAAAAGTGTTTTTATTAGTATTGTAAACCAGAAGTTCAGATTGGTCCTGGTATTAACTAATAATAATGATGAAAAATGTAGTCTAAATCTTCGTACAAACACTCGTATTTAGCCAGTTAAAAAATGGGATGTTAATAATTAATACTGGTTATTAACGGACGACTTTTCTAAGTTGGCGAAGCATGAATATAATCAGTTAAATTAACCACAAGACATAAGCATTAGGCTTAAGGTTTTTGTTTGAATTTAAACTATATATATTCTTTATTTCAATGACAACATGTAGTGAAACAAGCATAAGGGACTTAATAAAGAATGTAGTGTTGAAAAAAGAAAATAGTCTTAATACCTATGTCTTATGACATATATAAGTAATTATTAATAAATATATAAACCAAAACCCAGATGTCAATTACAACTGGATGGCAGACATAATATCTGTGAAAATATTAGGGGCGTCTGCCTTCCCGAAGTTAGCCGCAGACAACGAAAGGAAGTAGGAATTGAGACGTTTTGGGCTAACTCCTAATTTGATCTTCTGTAGCCGCTACATAGTTTGGTTTGTTTGTTTGTTTTGAATTTCGCGCAAAGCTACACGAGGGCTATCTGCGCTAGCCGTCCCTAATTTAGCAGTGTAAGACTAGAGGGAAGGCAGCTAGTCATTACCACCCACCGCCAACTCTTGGGCTACTCTTTTACCAACGAATAGTGGGATTGACCGTCACATTATAACGCCCCCACGGCTGAAAGGGCGAGCATGTTTGATATGACGGGGATTCGAACCCGCGACCCTCAGATTGCGAGTCGAGTGACCTAACCACCTGGCCATGCCGGGCCCATAATTTATCAGGCCCGTACGCTGAATTTTTGAAAGGGGGGTCTAATTCGTAAGATCAAAAACCAACAAATATTGTGTGAAGCACAATCAGCATGCAAATCATGCTAACGCCACGTGGGGTCTGGGGACATGCAATTATTTCAAGTCAAAAATTGCTAATGGTTCATCAGAATAATGTAAACTATGTAGAAAACGTTTAATACCATAAGCAGCTGTGCTATAATTATATTAGCATAAATTTTGTACATTATAAAAATAGGGGGTTTCGCCGAATCACCCCCACCCCTGCGTACGTGTGTGTTTATTCATAAACTTGTGGCATATGTGGTTTAAAATTATAAAACAAACTACACATCGCACGTGTTTGTTTATTTATAAACGAGTCAGATTCTCTTATTAAGAGTTGGACATTGTTTTCATCTCGTTCTTGTAACTGATGCACGAGTAAGGGACGAATGTATGTTTAGGTTTTGATTTAGTTTTAATAAGAATAAACCTTCTAGAGATGTCCAATGTACTAATCATCTTAACATAATTATTAAAGTTCTGACCACACCAATACTTAGACCTAATACTTTGACCACACCAATACTTAGACCTAATACTCTGACCACACCAATACTTAGACCTGATATTTTAACCACACCAATACTCAGACCTAATACTTTAACCACACCAATACTTAGACCTAATACTTTGACCACACCAATACTTAGACCTAATACTTTGACCACACCAATACTTGGACCTAATACTTTGACCACACCAATACTTAGACCTAATACTTTGACCACACCAATACTTAGACCTAATACTTTGACCACACCAATACTTAGACCTAATACTTTGACCACACCAATACTTAGACCTAATACTTTGACCACACCAATACTTAGACCTAATACTTTGATGGGTTTTTTTCTTTCAATTATTATAAAAATAATCTCAAAAATATGAACTTCTGAAGAAAACCTTTATTAATAGTAACGACCAAACGTTTCGGCTTCCACACAGTAGGCATTTAATCATTGAGAAAGAAAGAAGCCGAAACGTTGGGCATTAATCAAGATTTTCTTCTGGATTTTGTAGTCTTGATTTTTTATATAATGACTTTTAACCTCGAATCTTTACTTAAATATGTTAACTAACAATTATCCACATTTAATGATGTTTTGCTCACGACCAAATTTGGACAATGTCTGTGTTATAATACTTTGAGCAGGACTAATTCTAGACATATTACATTTTTTTTTTACAAGATTTCGAATTCGTCATAAGTTTAAGAAGTGTACACTGAGACAATACGACGTTCCAAAGGCTGCGTTTGTTTACAACTAGGCCTAAAGACTGTTGTGAATGTTGGTTTGATTATTTCGTTGTGCATTTTGGTAGCTACGTATGCCTTAAAAATGACAACGTATTGAAGAGTTACCCTAAACGTTTACATCATGGACGTTTAATATTAACATCCCCTTTATTGACACACCGGACGAAAGTTTAAAACGCAAGAAGCTACCATAATAACAATAAAAAACTGTCATAGGTTTCAACACAAACTAATGGCCAGTAAAAAAGTTGTTAATGTTATTTACCCAGACTTTTAACTCATCCTTTTATGCTTATCATGACTTTCGAATAATTTTGATTTTCTATCTCGACTGCTTCTCTAATTAACAGCGGAAGTTTCAGATACTGTTATTAAAAATGCATTACTTTGAAAAAAACTTTCAATCTTGATTAGTCTGATTAACTAAGAAGAAAAAAAAATGACTTGATCACTTACTTCCTCCTGGTCGGTGCACAAGATATCCAGAAACGCTATTCCAACCAGCCATGACTTCAAGAACAATAAAAAATATCTGTTTTTCTGGTCCACCACCTAGTGGTAAAAATTATTTATAGACTGACAGTGTAAATGCACCTTAATGGGGGACATTTGAAGCTTTTTTCACCATTATTTAATTATGGTTTAGAACTGGGGCTTAGGTAGTTACAGAAAACTGGCGTGATACATTCATTGAATCAGCCCTCTAGAGAACATTAAACATAAGAATATCCTTCTTCAATTGAAATTCGGATTTGTTAGATCTTGTGCTTCTGAAATACCTGTGTCTTCTTGGTTAAGTAAAAATCTTGCGTCTTTAAGGACAGAATCTTGTTACACCACAGCTCCCCCTGTGGACGAGAAACAAAATAACTAAATTATAATCATGTGCTGAAAGAAACTTCCATCATCGTACTAGTTACCAAAATACAAAGATTTGTTTGTTTTTTAATTTCGCGCAAAGCTACACGAGGGCTGTCTACGCTAGCCGTCCCGAATTTAGTAGTGTAAGACTAGAGGGAAGGCAGCTAGTCATCACCACCCACCGCCAACTCTTGGGCTACTCTTGTACCAACGAATAGTGGGATTGACCGTAACTTATAACGCCCCCACGGCTGAAAGGGCGAGCATGTTTGGTGTGACGGGGATTCGAACCCGCGACTCTCAGATTGCGAGTCGAGCGCCCTAACCACCTGGCCATGCCGGGGCCCCAAAATAAAAAGAACGTGTATCTTTTCATGGCTCAAAGTAACAACAAAGTGCGATATGCTTACTTTTATAACTCATAATAACGAACAAATAGCGGAACGCATAATTAGTTTGATCCAAATGAACTATAATAAAAAAAAAACTTTAAAAATTATGGCTAGCTAATTCAGCGTTTCATGTCTTTATTTATTAGGTTTAAAAATACCAGAATGAAAACGAAATACTGAACATTTCGGCAAGTAAATAGTAGAAGCACGTGGGAAATGTTCGGCACTTACAAATCTCTCAAGGTCTAACATGACCTGGTGGTTAGGGCTACTCAACTCGTGTGTTCTAATATAAACCTCAGTTTTACTAACATTATTGCTTAAACCTTGCAATACATATTTTTTGTGATCTGATCTTACCTTGACAAGGCCCCCTTACAACGCTAGAATCCGGATTTCGATACCCGTGGTGGTCAGAGCACAGATAGCCCACTGTGTAGCTTTATGTTTAATTACAAACAAACAAAACCTTGACAAGAGACATTTAAGCCGATATAACAGGGAGTTCGTCCTACTTCGGAACTACTCAAACATAGAGAATGTTTCAGATTTAGTAACAACATATATCTGTTATTTTGAAAGTTTTGAATTTCTCGCAAATCTACTAGAGGACTATCTACGCTGGCCGTCGCTAATTTAGCAGTGGTAGACTAGAGGGAGGTCAACTATTCAATCCCACCCACCGCCAACTCTTGGGCTACTCTTTTACCAACAAATAGTGAGATTGACCACCACATTTTAAGTCCCCCACGGCTGAAATAACGAGTATGTTCGGTAACGGGATTCGAACCCACGACCTGCAGATTAAATGTATATTACACAAATTATATCCCAGTAATTTAAAGCTCTAATACACTAAATAATGGGGAAAGCAAAACATCATAACCTAGTCTTAATTCTATAATGCAAAAGCCGAATGTAACCTAGTTAGCCTGCTTAGAGTGTCGCGCGTGGATCGAACGGTCCAAGGTTCGAGACGGGAGGCCACTGAAGACGCTCCTCGTTTTCAGCTGTGATAGTTATAAGAGTGAGAGACAATCGTGTTATTCGGTTCGAATAGTCAGATAAAACATTTGTGGACACAGGTGTTTATTGGCTGGTTATCCCTCGCTCTAAGAGACAATCGTGTTATTCGGTTCGAATAGTCAGATAAAACATTTGTGGACACAGGTGTTTATTGGCTGGTTATCCCTCGCTCTAAGAGACAATCGTGTTATTCGGTTCGAATACTCAGATAAAACATTTAGTGGACACAGGTGTTTATTGGCTGGTTATCCCTCGCTCTAAGAGACAATCGTGTTATTCGGTTCGAATAGTCAGATAAAACATTTATGGACACAGGTGTTTATTTGCTGGTTATCCCTCGCTCTAATCGCTACTTTAAAGCTAGAGATTGCTCTACCTGAATCCTAGAGGTTTCTGACCTAGCCTTCTAGCCCACGCGCACAGAAAGAGCCATTCATACTAAAATTCTTAATTGCCACTTCTTTAATACTTTCAGACGGGAAATCTGGGTTTAACATATTTTTATGAATTAACATAATAAAAGTTTTATTCTTTCATTTGTTCAAAACATAAGATTAATCTCACTCACAAAATATTATGTGGCGCGAGGTTGGTACTTAAGAAATGTGCCCTGTTCATTAAAACTAGAACTAAAACGTGTACCCAGGACAATGACTTTAAATACACGAGTAGTGAAAGAAAAACAAGAGGGAATCCTCAATAGCCGCGACATCTTATTAGCTATATTTTTGTGCGCCAGTAATACCAAACGTGGGTCACGTGTATACCCGATTCGACTTTATTACTCATCAGGATCTCTACCAGCCTACCCTCAAATTTAAATTCTTTTAGGCAGGATAAGAGTAAATTAATCTATGAGACTTTGAACCGTGGTCAATATATCAATCGAAAAGGTTTAACCTCTTGAGTCCAAAACTGTAATTATATCTTAAATCGGTCAAGAGATGACGGAGCTATGAGCTAAAAATTAAAAAAAAACAAATATGAAAGTCATCAGTTCAAACGTATTTGTCATGTAGGCCCTCAACAGCCTGAATCAATAACAAAAACACCGATCAATGTATTGGAGGCTTCCTAAACCTGCCAAAGAAACAGTGCTGAGTGATAATGAATGACGTTAAAATTCGCAATAGATAATTTTTTTATATATATTCCGTGGACAATATATATGACAGAAATTTTAAAAAATATATATTTCTTTTCATTTTTAAATAATGAACAAATTACTACAAAAATCTGTTTTTTGTTGTTTTTTTTTTTAGCATTAAATTAAAGGATCCAAGGACGTACTTGTTTGGTTGGATTTCGCTGTAAGATACCTGTGGATTAGTATAATCTTAAGTACCTGTCTAGCAAACATTTGTATATGTTTAACTTTATCTTACGTAGAAAAGTGTACTTTACTTTCAGTGGTAAAAGTATTGTTGCGTCAGCGAGGTCACGTGACTAGTACCACGCCACCTCTTTCTAGAAATATCCTGTTCCTTCAAGAATGCCCTAGCATTTACTAGATATCTGTTAGCCTTATATATATAAGACGTTCACAACGTGACTGGACAACAGAGGTAATGAGTAATTGAACTGTAGTCAGAG
>NW_013671068.1:54054-57715 GCF_000517525.1 Limulus polyphemus
CGAACTGTGGGCGGATTTTATCATATTTTCAATTACAATCCCCCCTGCAGTAACGCTAAAAATCTGGTTTCGATACCCGCCGTGGGCAAATCACAAACAGCCTATTGTTTAGCTTTCGCCTTAATAATAAAAACAGAACAAAGCATAGAATGTGGTCCCCTGGTAGCTCAATGGAAGGTCTGAGAGCTTATAACGCTAAAAATCAGGTTTCGACACCCGCGGTGGGCAGAGCACATACAGCCCACCGTGTAGCTTTACGCTTAACAACAAACAAACAGTTAAAATGACGTAGACAACTTTTAGAAAGTTTGTAACATGAGCGTACGTATACAAACTGGAAGAAGTTCATTGTATGAAATTCTCTATTATATGCTTCCTAAATAATCATCATCATCATCATAGAAACACAGAAAGATTAGGACTAGCCATACTTACAATATTCACGTTGAGAAAAGAAAAGAGCAGCTGGCCAAGCTTATGATTCGAACATAATATCATATAATACTAGTTTATATCAAGAGAATGTAATTTTTATGCGAGATCAAAACAAAACTGTATTTATTATAGCAATATCATGCTCGAGCGAACCTCAATAAATTAGTTGGTCCATCCGGGTATTTATTTGCCAAAGCTACACACAGTGAGTACAAATAAACTTTGCCCATTAAAAGCCATATACGAGTAAATAAAATTTGTAAATTAGAGATTTAAAGAAATTACGTCAGATTTCCAGGCCAACTTATTTGGGTTTTGGTTTCCTTTTTTATGATTAAAGGTGATAGAGACTTCGTGGAAAGTCAGAAAACGCTTGGTGGCGATTTCGTCCATTAACCATAACTGGAAATGTGTGTGTGTGTCTTCTGTTGTCCAGTTTTACCTTTAACCTTTGTCTCTAAGAGTCCAGCAAGTAAGATGAAACGATGGTTTCATTGTCATGAACTTTTTAAATGTTCTACAGTAATTCATGTACACTGAAACCGAAAATGATATCCATTTTTTTCCAAAGCGGACGCCCCCCAGTGGCACAGCGGTATGTCTGCGGACTTACAACGCTAGAATCCGGGTTTCGATACCTGTGGTTGGCAGAGCACAGATAGCCCATTGTGTAGCTTTGTGTTTAATTACAAACAAACAAACAAACCATAGCGGACAAGTTTTTTTCACGAAACGGCATAATGTAACACATAACAGAAAGACCACAACACGTAGTTTTGTGACTAAAAGACGTATATTTCACACACACACAAATCATGGTGAATGAGGATGTTTATTCGTTTGACATCAATGTTCTTCCCTTTTCTTCATTTTGTTTGTATTTTTGTTAACAAACATAAAAATAAAAAAATGTTCATTGTGGTAAACGAAATAATAATTTGATCTAAATTTTTTTCTTCTTCTTCCAGATTCGTAAAAGAAATCCTTACGTGATAGAAAAAAAATAATATTATTAGTTTCGAAATCTGCGTAGCTGATCTATGGAAAGTCCGTTATTAAAATAGATAGATAGAGCTTTGTTCAAACTGCGTTCGTAAGCGTCAAATTCTCTATAGTTTTTTGGACGCGTAGAATGGATAACATATGCAGTACGAAACATTAACCATAATAACACAGTTTATACAATGAAATTGCACGGCCTGATTGTGCAGCTGTTTTTCAAGTTTGATGTGGTTACTTTGAAAGGAAGATAAACAATGCTGTTAAAACATTCCTCGTATTTTTTATATAAATGTAGCTGCAAAGTGAGAAAACGTGAAATTATATAAAAAAGGAAAAAAAAAAGACTACGTCATCAACGTTTCAGTTAACTTCCTTTTATGAGATAAAGGTCGTCTGGCTAAAATACTGACTGTTTCCCATTCCTCCTTTACAGTAATTAATAAGTCCCTTAAATTATGTATACTTTACAACGCACAAAATATATAATTTTGGGTTTCATGAATTTATATTAATATAATTTTTACTTATTCAAGTAAACACATTACTGCAAGAAAATAGTTAAAGGTTTCGATTCGTTATTGTTGTTCGTTTTCTTTCGTTGATAAAGCAAAAACGGTCTTTTTTATTATTCACATTTATCACAGTGACATCTGGTGACTAAAATGAAACAAAAATCATACACTGCCCCAAAATGACTACCAAGTTAATGACCAATTATAGTAAAACGACACAAATATTAGTCGTTCGATGAAGTTATTGGAGAATCGCCATCTATATTTAACTCTTAAATTGCGTTTGGATAGTGTAAGCCTCAACCACATATTTATCTATTAGAACTACTGCACCAGTCATGGTAAAGGTAGCCTACTCGGATATGTTCATAATGGTATTGTTAGATTGCAGTTCAAACACATATGAATGTGGTGCCATATTTTGATGTTAGGTAGCAGTCAAACACACGTGAACTTGGTACCTTAACCACAACATATGTTGTTAGGTTGCGGTTTAAACACACGTGTAGGTGGTACCTTAACCACAACACGTGTTGTTAGGTTGCAGTTCAAATACACATTAATGTGATACCTTAACCCCAATATGTGCTGTTAGATGGCAGTCAAACACACGTGAACGTGGTACCTTAACCACAACATGTGTTCTTAGGTTGCAGTTCAAATACACATGAATGTGGTACTTCACACATAATATGTGCTGTTAAGTGGCAGTCAAACACACGTGAATGTGGTACCTTAAACACAATATGTGCGTTGACTGAATTTATTGTACATGGAAGAAGTGGATTATTTTCTTCACATATTTTGTTTCTTTTCCAAAAGTGTAAATTGACGTTCAAGTCCTTAATTAATGACATTGTTGGGAATTTTGTGAATGACGCAGCAGCCAGAGAAAGAATTCAGTACAAGTCTGGTATTTCTTACCCCCCCCCCCACTTCCTTCCGTTTTTCTACCATTCTGCGAGAAGATTCATTCAAAGAAAAGTAGTAAGGGAGCATCTCAGTATCTTCAAAATTTCTTTGGTTATTTGTCGGTTTTTAGCGTGTAAGTCTTCAGACTTGCCGCTGAGCCACTGGAGGGAGGGGATATCTACAGAAGAATTGAAAACTTATGTTTAAGTCGAGAGATCACTGGATTTGTTTTTTGTTTTAGTATTTTGCCTTAACACTGTTTATATTGAGTAGTTGGGCTTTTCTTGTAATGGAGATTTAAATCACTAGAAATCTTTAAAATAAATTTCAAATCTGTGTTTGTGGTAATTATGTGTTACGACCCCTTTTTCTTAAGCGTATTAATAATGTCGACCATCCCATGCCACTGATATTGTGTTGCGACCCCTCTTTCTTAAGCGTATTAATAATGTCGACCATCCCATGCCACTGTTATTGTGTTGCTTGTAAATTATCATGCTTGACAATACAAGTTTCAAAATATAACTATAAGGACTTTTGTTGAAGAATTTTTGCATTGATTAAAAATTCGTAGAGCAAAAACGATCGATCTTCCATATACAATGTTCTGGATATTTGTGTAAAAATTTTTTCAAAGTTCTAATATCTCAGAACGAAACGTATCAGGTACCAAGTCAACCTACAATAGCACCTCGTAACGTAAATTATCAGGTACCAAGTCGACTTACAATAGCACCTCGTAACGTATCAGGTACCAAGTCAACCTACAATAGCACCTCGTAACGTATCAGGTACCAAGT
>NW_013671068.1:58610-70126 GCF_000517525.1 Limulus polyphemus
ACCAAGTCAACCTACAATAGTACCTCGTAACGTAGTGTATCAGGTACCAAGTCGACTTACAATAGTTCCTCGTTACGTAGTGTATCAGGTACCAAGTCGACTTACAATAACGCCTCGTAATGTATTAGGTAAGTAGACCTACAACAGCACCTTGGGGGGAGGGAGTATGGAGTGACACTGAGGGTCAGATCTGAACGTCGACCCTAAGGTGTATTAACGGTAAATGCAAAATTTGGTGGCAATCTGTCCAGTAAATCGCCTGTTATAAGCGGACACAAAGACAAAGTTTCAATTAGTTTAACACACTCACAAAGATTAGATTAGGTTTAAGTGTAGTCCGAGACCGAAGCAAACCCTCCGTACGTCAAGTATAAACATACGTACAGATGCGACACCAGTGTCGTGCTTGCTCCTGTAAGATTGTTACTCCGGTGACCCTACAGTGGCATCAGAGCAGCAAACTTGAGCGACACCTGTTATTTAAATGTTGCGTAACATAGAACTACAAATGTAAAGACGAACATCAAATGTGATGCTAATCAGTTCGATAAATAAGAACAAAAACATTTGAATATGATCAATAATTATACATGTTCCTCATGGCCAACTACTGTTGTTTTTAACCTACAAAATAGATTCGCAATAATTACTAAATTGCAAAAATATTTATTAACCCATAAATTTATGCTGGTGTAAAACCACGATGGCGCGTCGTTGCCGAACGTATGTTATAAATGAAAAGATTTGAAAAAGGCCCATTTATCAACGATAACAGGCCTGGCTTGATCTAGTGGTTAGGATAGGCAATTTACAAGCCGCGAGTTCGAATCCAGTCACCGAACATGCTCGCCCTTTCAAACGTGGTGGCATTATAATGTGACGGTCAATCCCACTTTTTTTTATATATATATAAAAGAGTAGTCCAAAACTTGGCGGTGGGTAGGTGTTGACGAGCTGCTTTTCCTCTAAGCTATAATTGCTAGCGCAGATAGATAACCCTCGAGTAGCTTTGAGCGAAATTGAAAAACAAACAAACGAATGCTTGCAATATTACTTCGTGTGTGTGTGTTTGCGTGCGTGCGAAGCGTGTCATGAAAATGTATAAACAGGTGCGAGGCTTGTGCGGTTATAAATGTCCCGAGTCATGAGTCATGCTCTCAAAACAGTAGGTACAATATTTATTAATACCACAACGTTCTTCCTTTAAGCTGACTACTGTTATCTTTTTGTTTTTCTTCTTTTAGTACAGATCGCACTCTCCCGTTTCGAATGTGGGTTTTGGGAAACTATTTTCCAGCTTTTCAGGTATCTAAGGTCAATTTCAAAGGCCACCATCCTTTACCGGTCTATGAGTAAAACAAACAATATATAACTTAAAGTAGTCCATATTCAAATGTTAATAGCAGATGTACCCGTTAGATGGATGATTAGAGGTTTATGAACGGTTTTTTTTTCTCTCCCAAATATACCAGTGACAATACAAAGATTGAAAGTATATAAGAATAAAAATATTCATGTCCGATAGGCTTAATTATTTAAATAACATTTTATTTTCCCAGTTTATCTATTTTTTAATCGAAAAGCAGTATGCAATGTGTGACTTGGACACTTTTATATTAAGTGGGAGGTTTTTATCTTGATAGTTTATATATATATATATAAACAACGTGTGAAAAACAAACAGACTTCTCTCAAAGTATAGTAGGAGGCATTGAGATCCAAATTATACAATTCTCATTGTTAAAAAATTTAATCTACGTTTTTATTGTTGTTGTGGCGTATCACTGGTTTACTAGAAACGAATTAAAGCATTAAAGCAAAAAGTTTGTTTGTTTGTTTGTAATTAAGCACAAAGCTACGCAATAGGCTATCTGTACTCTGCCCACTACGGGTATCGAAACCCGGATTTTAGCGTTGTAAGTCCGCAGACATACCGCTGTGCCACTGGGGGGCAAAGAAATAAGTGTTTGTTTGTTTGTTTTTGTTGTTGTTGCTGTTTGTAGTTAAGCACAAAGTTACACAATGGGCTATCTATGATCTACCCATCACGGATATCGAAACCGTTTTAAGTCCGCAGACATACCGCTGTGCCACTGGGGGGAGGGCAAAATAATTTATAATAGAGATGGCCGAACCTTTATCACAAAATTTAAAACCTCTTGATATACTAAACTTAAGATATGAACACTACAGAACAGATGTACAAGCTTGAGAAGGTCCACAATATCTTTCGGAGTAATAAAACCACTAATAGCTCCCGATATTAACTTTATGAAGTGGGGTGCTGATGGATACTGGTGGCGCATTTTGGATACAAACTTAAACCTTACGGCACGATTATGATAATAAAATTAGTTCAAGTATATTACCGATACTCAGAAACCATATAAGATATAAAAAAAAATAGTTAGATGAACCATCAAACCAGAATAAGAAACCCGAACGTAGTTCTATTCCACCGTATTCTTCCTGTGTTTTTTTTTTTTATACACCGGAAATCAGTCACACCTGAAACATCTTCCGCAAAAGCCAACCTCAACACTTGTGTGTTGTCATAGATACCCATGACGTCACCGAGGATCACTTCACTAACCTCCACACTTCCCGTTCAATCCTGATTAACTATCGAAAAAGAAAGATCTAGCTTCCAAAAAAAATCATAATAATAAAAAAAAAGCTCGGTTTATTGGGTTTCTTATTCCCAGCGGGAATTATAATCGTATTAAAAACATATCATTGTAACATAATATCATAAAACTCGGCTGACGTATCTGCCATAAGTGTAGATTGAAGATTGAAGAAAGCAATCAATACAAAAAAAATTTAAATGTTCATGTTTTTTTTTTCTTTTACGAAAACCCCATTAAATAGGAGTTAAAATAATCAATGACAAGAAATAGAAGATGAAGATTTTTACTGAAATGAGTTTTCATGAATAAACTAATAACTTACCTATACGATTATTTAATTAAAAGAATTCCCTATAGACATTACTTAATTACATTTAGGCTTAATGCTAGGCCTTAAACTTTACCGCTTTGTCTAGGTATAAATTATTCGCTGATATATATTAGCTTATGTATTTCTATTAGAATATTGCATTAAGTTATTTATATATGTACAGAATGCATTCATCGTACAAAAATATTCTAACAAGCTCAACACCAACATTCCTTGAACGAATTTACTGGATGAAAAAATTAATGTCTTTTGACAAGTGAATGAACTGTAAAAATGTAATGACTGCGCATGATTATGCGGTATTCTCACATAAATTGATTTCCGCGTAACTATTGGATGGGTGCGTTTAATAACGGGAGGATCAAGCAGGAAATTTAAGAAGTGACCTGAATTTTAAAACCGACCTAGTTTTAAAGCTGGGTGAGAACTATAAACACTGTACTCATGTGATCTAAAGTGAAAACAATCTTTATTTACGACACAACAGTATGGGTATTTGCGCAGACAAAGGGAAGATCGTCCATACTGGATTAGTGAATACGTCAACAGCTTTCTCGCTCTCCAAACAAATCTTTGACTACTGGGTACAACCCTAAAAGTACCGAGGCTCCCGACTTGCACTAAACCTTGGTTTTCTTTCTTTGTGATAGCGACATCTCGTGACTAGTTGTTTTTTCATAGCATTCGTAGGCTCGAACATATAGATATCAACCATCCGCCAGTGAAAGGATGTTACTGTCATTGACCATTTTCTACACTACCTTGCGAAGTTGCAGTAATATCCCCACGGCAAGGAAGACAGTATCTGCTATAAAGAACAACAGAGAAACAAAAGAAACTAAAAAGAAAGTTTCAGTGGTTTTTATTTACCACTACTTATGCCAAAACTGCATACAAACCGAAAAAATTTAAATACTATGTTACTAATGATGGTGGAAAAACACACGATGTGCAAAAAACTCAGTTATTTTTCGAAAGTGAAGTAGAAAAGATATAAAATTTGACATTGTATATATTCCCCAGTGGGTCAACGGACTACAACGCTAAAATACGGGGTTCTATTCCTGGTGGTAGCTAGAGCGTAGACAGCCTATTGTGTACTTCTGCTCCCAAACAAATAAAATACATTACATGTAACCGCCAAAGTTTAACAATTTGCCTAGCACTCAAAGAAGAAATACCAGGAAAAAAAACATTTTTTACGGAATTCTTTTTACGTATATTAGTCTTGAAATTAAAAAGCTAACAACAATTTGGAGATTAAAACTAAATCCTCATTGAGATATCATATTAAAACTGAAACAATTTGTTTAAATATTTAAACCCCAAAAGTGGATTCTAGCCTGTACTAGTAACTCATAACCTTTCGTTCACGAGTTTATTACGTTAATTTACACATGAAAATGGTGTGTGTGTATATATATATATATATATATATTGAAATTGAAGCAGACCTTAAAATATATGGTACACTGTATTCCATTGTATTCTTCGCACGATAATCGAGTTTTTTAAATGTATGGTGATAACTTTCGCTAAAAAAATAAAAACGTTGTACAAAAGATATATCTTAAATGATGCAAAACTTTTATATAACCGTCCTTTTCAAGAAGACCAGCAACGAAGATGAGCTACGGCTTGATATAGCAACTAATTACCTGTGAAGAATAATTACCAGTGATTTAAGGTGCCTAACTCTGTACTACTGAAGTCACTCGCGCAAGCAGTAAATTGGATTTTCTTTTACTTGCGCAGGCGCTCTGTCCATCTTGCCGAACTTTGACCTTTTAAAGTCCAAAGCTACAATGTTTTCTTAGCAGATGAAAACACAACAACAACAACAACAAACATTTGAGTAAGTTATACGTACCTGAAAATGTTTTTCAATAAAAATAACGTTTTATTTAAAATGTAAAGTTTTTTTCATGACTTCGAGGAAACAAATTGAAGCAGATCTATAGCAGAGACGGCCGATATGGGTATTAAAAAAACTCATTTAAAAACACTATCTATCGAGTTTTTATTTACGAGCACACAGAGAAAGAATATCATCGAATATATTTATTTAAAGTTTACGAGTTCTTAACTAAATGCTAAAAGGGGGGGGGGGTTGGGCCCCCTCAAAAAATGCCGGTTTCAAAGTCTTTGTTGAATGTTATATGAATGGGCTAAACTTTTAAATGTTCTCTTTTGTTTCTACAAAAGAAGACATTAACAATGTTCCTGGCCATGGACATTATTTGGACAATATTAGAATTGATCCGAGTCATGTAGTTATTAATATCCTAGCACTAGGTTGCCCCCCGGGTCAAAGATCAGCTAAGCGAGTCTCCCTCTCTTTAATTTTCGATAGGTCAATGAACATTGGACCCGAGGATTGGATTATTGCTAATGTTGACAAGAATAGCCTTGTAAATTATAGACCAGTAAGACTTACTTCTATAGTGGGAAATATTATAGAGTTTCCCACGGGAAAAGAAACTTTACGAAATCATTTGGCGAAAGACGATATGAAAGAAAGCCATCGTGGGCTCATCAAAGGGAAATCTTGACTTGTTAATCTGTTATCTTTTTATGGAAGACATTACTTGTTATCTGGATGGGTACAGAATGCTTAGATTTCCTAAAAGATTTTGATATGATGCCACACAAACGATTATCTACGCAAATCACATTGCTAGAGGTTGGAGAAAGATTAGTTAATTGGATTGTAGGGTAATTGGGTAACAAAAAGTAAAAGGTTGTTATTGATGGAGTACAGTCAAACGAGACATTTCTTGTATAGAAGGGCTTCATCAGTCATTGTTGTTTGTTTGCAGTTAAGCACAAAGCTATACAATGGGCTATCTGTGCTCTGCCCACTACGGGTATCGAAAGCTGGTTTCTAGCGTTGTAAGTCCACAGACATACCGCTGTGCCACTAGGGGACCAGTCATTGTTGAATCTTTGCTTTTTATTATTTACACTAATGATATTGGTAGAGCGCGTTTTTACAGTAACGGGTTGTGAACCATGAATCCTCAGATTCAGAGTCTAGGAAATTTAACATCTATAGGCTACGCCCAGACTCCAGATAAATCTTCCATAAATTAATTTAAAATGTTATTTCAATATGACGCAATTCTTTTAAAGCTCCTCAGCAAATGTGTATTTATAAATAAAATAAAAAAGAAAATAGGAGATGGAACGAGAAAGTTAAGTAAGAATATTACAAAACATGAAATTTCCACGTGTGTAATGATTGTACAAGACTGATTTTTTTACCGATCCGTCTTGTACTTGGCACGTAATAATTACATGTCAGCTTTGTGGTCGTGAATGTAAACAGCGTAAATGGAGTGATTGTCCCTAATGTTAATTAATCTCGAATACTACCAAGTATGACTAATCTAGTAATAGGGATCACGTTTGTATTAGGAATGACTATTCCACCAACAGGGATCACGTTTGTATTAGGAATGACTAATCTACCAACAGGGATCAAATTTGTATAAAGAATGACTAATCTACCAACAGGGATCACGTTTGTATAAGGAATGACTAATCTACCAACAGGGATCACGTGTGTATTAGGAATGACTAACCTAGATATATGGATTATATTTATACTAGGAATGACTAATCTACCAACAGGGATCATATTTATCTTAGGAATGACTAATCTACTAACAGGGATCACGTGTGTGTGTATTAGGAATGACTAATCTACCAACAAGAATTACGTGTGTATTAGGAATGACTAATCTACCAACAGGGATCACATTTGTATTAGGAATGACTAATCTAGTAACAGGGATCATATTTATATTAGGAATGACTAATCTACCAACAGGGATCACGTGTGTATTATGAATGACTAATCTAGCAACAGGGATCACGTGTGTATTAAAATAATTAGTTAAAGAAAAGCAAATCGGAGTCACTGACATTTTATATTACTAACAAACACTTTAACATTAAGGTGCGCAATTGGTACTCATTATCGACGGATCTTGCGCATCACAAATTTCGACCCGTTAAAAATGAAAATTGAAAGCATGAAATTTTTATTACGTATATCAAATACAAGTTCTTATAATCATTTTATATTTCTTTTTTTGCCGTTGTTCATTCTTCAAACATAGTAAAGAATTTAATATAACGACTGACGATTTTTTCTTATTTTCTATCTCGCTTCCTGTTGAGTGAAAAATGTGCTTTTTTTTCTTAATGTCCTCCGTGCCAAAGTTAACCCTTAGTATGTCTCTAAAGGATTATATCTGTTAGACATGGGAAGAATTTTTATCAGTCCATAGGAACTAGAAGTTGGGGAAAGGAACTTAAATACATAAGTTTTATTAGTTTTATTATTAAGAGTAAATGCATTACTTTTAATAAACGACAGCTTACACTTGTTATTGCCACCCCCACCCCCAGTGACACAACGATATCTCTGCAGACTTACAACACTAGAAACCAGATTTTGATACCCGTGGTGAGCAGAGCACAGATAGCCCCTTGTGTAGCTTTGCGCTTAACTACAAACAACAGCAAAAACGCTTATTATTGCTTTAATTCGTTTCTCGTAAAACAAGTGATACGTCACAACAACAACAACAAAACACTTATTATTGCTTTAATTCGTTTCTCGTAAAACAAGTGATACGTCACAACAACAACAACAACAACAAAACGCTTATTATTGCTTTAATTCGTTTCTCGTAAAACAAGTGATACGTCACAACAACAACAACAAAACACTTATTATTGCTTTAATTCGTTTCTCGTAAAACAAGTGATACGTCACAACAACAACAACAACAACAAAACACTTATTATTGCTTTAATTCGTTTGTCGTAGCCCCCCAGTGGCACAGCGGTATGTCTGCGGACTTACAACGCTAGAAACCGGGTTTCGATACCCATGGTGGGCAGAGCATTGTGTAGCTTTGTGCTTAACTTTAAAACAAACAAACGATCGTTTCTTGTGATACATCACAACAACGTAGATCAAAATTTTGAACAATGAGAATTGTATAATTTGGATCTCAATGCCTCCTACTATACTTTGAGAGAAGTCTGTTTGTTTGTTTTTCACACGTTGTTTATATATACTATCAAGATAAAAACCTCCCACTTAATATAAAAGTGTCCAAGTCACATATTGCATACTGCTTTTCGATTAAAAACTAAATAAACTGGGAAAATAAAATGTTATTTAAATAATTAAATCTATCGGACATGAATATTTTTATTCTTATATACTTTCAATCTTTGTATTGTCCCTGGTATATTTGGGAGAGAAAAAAAAACCGTTCATAAACCTCTAATCATCCATCTAACGGGTACATCTGCTAGTAGATATAAAAGTATTACATGGTATATCACATGAAAACAGATGGCAATTATTTGACTCCAGCTGTACCTAAGCCGATTGGATTTATCGCACTGAAGAATATAAAGGGGACGACTTAAAGTTCCACCTAACACATTGGGAATTGAATACCGAGTAAGCCTACAATTTTCTCAGTTTTCAAATAAAATAAGTGAAACTTCCTCTAAAAAGGGACAACTCTTAATCCTAGAATTACCAATGTGAATCCCATCTGCTTTTTAAACACATTTGACAGCTTTTCTTAACTGGGAGGGGGGATACAGTTAGACACATAGTGAAGCCGAACATAAAACAAATTTAAAATTAGATTAGCGAACGACACTAGCTTGAGGGGGGGGGGATACTACAACAACTATTTTGCCCCCTCCCCGCCAGCGCTAGGCTAACAGACAAAAACATAAGATTACTCAAACTTATGCAGTGTGTGATCCCTTCCATATTCACGTGAATGGCTACAAAAAACAAATCAATAAATTGAGAGTTAGGTAGCCATATCTCAAAATAAGTTGAACAAACACCACAATGAACGGGATATTAATAGAAGGTTTCCATAATAACCATGGTATTAATACAGGATTACCAGCAATGAATTTAATACTGACGGACGATCCTTTATAAAGCATATAATGCCTAATATATAATACGTGTAATACCGATAACTGACTTTTTTTTTCTCCTTTACTTGAAAACAAACATATTTTAAATTGTATTTTTCATTCACTGAAAACAATGATTTACAAGCTTTAGGTTTGTTTTGTTTTGAATTTCGTGCAAAGCTACACGAGGGCTATCTGCGCTAGCCGTCCCTAATTTAGCAGTATAAGACTAGAGGGAAGGCAACTAGTCATCACCACCCACCGCCAATTCTTTGGCTACTCTTTTACCAACGAATAGTGGGACTGACCATCACATTATAACGCCCTCACGGCTGAAAAAGCGAGCATGTTGGTAGGACGGAGGATTCAAACCCGAGACCCTCAGATTGTGAGTCGAGCGCCCTAGCCATCTGGCCGTGAGAGATTTTTTATTTATAAATACACTCTTTCTGTCGGTATATTTGTGTTCACTGTTTCCACTTTCTGGAGTCTAGACTGCATTCATTCTGGGTCAGTATACGAAACAGACTTAAGCTAAATAACCTATAGTGTCAAAGTGAAGCCTCAGCACCTGCCTTGAATTTTATGATTTATCGTGTACAGGTGTTATCTTTACAAAATCTCGAAAGATTCGAAGGGGGCCTTTCTCTTCAAAATGTTTCTACAGCAATTGTTTTATCTTAGCGTGAAAAAAAACTGGGTATTATCCTTTTAAGCTATACAGTAGTGGAACGAATAACGTCAACAACTTTGATACAGCAGATTTTTATCTTTGAAGCTTGTTCTCACCAGGAAGACAGTTGAAAACCTACAGTTTGACCTATTGTGTTTATTATTTGCTGCTGAATTAGCACATTATTTGTGTTTATTACCTGCTGCTGAATTAGCATGCTATTGTGTTTATTATTTGCTGCTGAATTAGCACATTATTTGTGTTTATTACCTGCTACTGAATTAACACGCTATTGTGTTTATTACCTGTTGCGGAATTAGTACACTATTGTGTTTATTACCTGTTGTTGAATTAGCACACTGTTCTGTTTATTACCTGTTGTTGAATTAGCACAATATTTGTGTTTATTACCTGTTGTTGAATTAGCACAATATTTGTGTTTATTATCTGCTGTTGGATTAGCACACTATTTGTGTTTATTATCTGCTGGTGAATTAGCACAGTATTGTGTTTATTACCTGTTGCTGAATTAGCACACTATTGTGTTTATTACCTGTTGCTGAATTAGCACACTATTGTGTTTATTACCTGTTGCTGAATTAGCACACTATTTGTGTTTATTACATGTTGCTGAATTAGCACACTATTGTGTTTATTACCTGTTGCTGAATTACCACGTTATTGTGTTTATTATCTGCTGCTGAATTAGCACACTATTTGTGTTTATTACATGTTGCTGAATTAGCACACTATTGTGTTTATTACCTGTTGCTGAATTACCACGTTATTGTGTTTATTATCTGCTGCTGAATTAGCACACTATTGTGTTTATTACCTGTTGCTGAATTACCACGTTATTGTGTTTATTATCTGCTGCTGAATTAGCACACTATTGTGTTTATTACCTGCTGCTGAATTAGCACACTATTCTCAGAATTATTTAATACTCTCGTAATAACAATCAAGCGTTAGAAACCCAGCTAGTGGTATCTGCCTTTAACAATTATAACTTATATCAGTAAATAAGAATTTGGAAACGTGAAAAATTAAAAATATTGTTGTAATGAAACCTGATAAAGGAATCAGTGTGGTTACTCTTAACAAATATGATTACAATTTAAAGGTTGAAACCATTTGGAATAATGTTAGTAAATTTAATAAATTACAAGTAAATTCTAACAAAACTAGAGAAACTTAGTTTCACGGGTACATGTCAAAACTAAATAGGATAATTTATTGACAAAGATGAATACTTTAGGATAAAACCATAAGGTTGCCATCCATGAACCTCGTATTCTATTCCAAAAAATCCACAAAGAAGTTAGTTCTTATAGACCAGATGTTTCGAATATAGGTACATATAATGATGAACTGGCTGGGTTCTTGGTAAAATTTTTTAAACAGTGAAGATACTATAAAAACAGTTCTGTTTTTTCTAATAAAATACCGGACTTAATGTTCGATATGTATTGTGGAAGTTTTCGTGTAGAATCTACGTTTAATAATACTCCTTTAGAAGAGACTTTACATAAGCTGGTGATCAGGTTCATCCAAGTAGGATTTTCAGCGACTGTTGAAGTTTGTAACTAAAGAATTATAGTTTCTTTTGAATTTACAACCAAATTAATGAGGTAGCGATGGGTTCGAGAGTAACACCCTCACTTACTAGCTTGTTTCTATGTTATTATGAGTAACAATGGTTGAAGGATTGTCCTTTAAGTTTTGTCTTGTTTTTTGTGTGTGTTTGTGTTGTTGTTGTTTTTATAGCAAAGTCACGTTGGGTTATCTGCTGTGTCCACCGAGGGGAAGCGACCTTTAAGTTTTGTGTTGTTGTTTTTTTGTGTGTTTGTGTTGTTGTTTTTATAGCAAAGTCACGTTGGGTTATCTGCCGTGTCCACCGAGGGGAAGCGAC
>NW_013671069.1:0-5086 GCF_000517525.1 Limulus polyphemus
ACTGAGTGTCAACTACACAATTACATTCAGTGTCAACTGTAACACTAACCACACAGAGTGTCAACTACACAATTACATTCAGTGTCAACTGTAACACTAACCACACAGAGTGTCAACTACACAATTAAATTCAGTGTAATCTGTAACACTACATCACACTGAATGTCAATTGCAACACCACAGCCAATAGTAACAACCCTGTCATGGTAGAGCTAACCATGCATCTGTCTGTCTGTCTTAAAGCCGGGTTATTCTCAAGGTAATCTGGTGAGGTGTATATACTGTCTAACTCTAAGTTGACAACCCCTTGATCGAAAACGTAACAATTTCAAGGTCTGAGAATATCCCTTTCTCAGATCGACTGAGCGATACTGACTTCGAAAAACCCGCGTTTTTTTTTGTAATTAGAAACTTGTTTTCTTGTCTTAATGAACAGGTTAAACATTAACTTGGTATTTAAACTAGCGAAAAAGTCTTCCCATTATATTTTGTCAGGAGAGTTTGTAGTTTCTTGGTATACAAAAAGTAGTTCATCAAACTAAAAACAGTCAACAAATATTTGAGAAAATTAGATAACACTTTTAAACATTAAATAACAAATTTTTTCTTTCTTATATATTTTCACTACTTACTTAAAATATTTACGTTAATTAAAGTATCCAAAATTACCTTTTCCTATTAAATCACTGTGATTGGTGTTCATACGAAATTATCTTAAGTGTGCAGATAAAAACTTGTCTTAAAATCTTTTTTTATTAAACTTTTTTCAAATGTGTACTAATTGGCTCTGCTTTAAATCTGTTGTTGCCACCAGGGAGCGTTGTTCATATATATATATATATATATGTACTTTACCTTGTATCTTCTGCCATCGGGACACTGCTGAAAATAATCTTCTACCTAAGGGAACTCGTTTTACCCACAATCCTTCAGTAACTTATTGTCTCCAGACGTTATTATACACTAAAAGTCCCGCAGCGAGAATAAGCATCTTTTACAATGCTGGTAAGCTGGAATAATTTAATTTGCATTTTAAGAAGCACCTTGAAAGTTATAAGTTACGAAAAAGTTAATTACTCTGATTGTATTTCCCAAGTTGTGCATGTTGTAGATTTATATGTCATTATTCACCCATTATTGAGATAGAAAGGACACTTAATTTTAGTCTCGTGTCCTTACTAGGGTTTTCAAATTAGCCTAAGTTGTTAGTAATTTAAATTTAAAATTTTCAGTCTTATTCATTTAAATAATTTGTTCACATTTCTCGATAAATGTGGTTCATTTTCGTCGTACAGTCTCTTAAAAGTTGAGAAATAAAACTAATTAATTAACTTATCTAAGATAGTTTTATACTATTTATTTATTGTGAAAAGTACTATTGGTTATTTATTGGATAACTAACAATGACCTGAATAATTCATTAACTGATCAATCATTGAGTTAACTGAAAATTGACTATTGGTTATTTATCGATCGAGTAACTTAATATATACGATAACTAACAATGGCCTGAATAATTCATTAACTGATCAATCATTGAGTTAACTGAAAATTGACTATTGGTTATTTATCGATCGAGTAACTTAATATATACGATAACTAACAATGGCCTGAATAATTCATTAACTGATCAATCATTGAGTTAACTGAAAATTGACTATTGGTTATTTATCGATCGAGTAACTTAATATATACGATAACTAACAATGGCCTGAATAATTCGTTAACTGATCAATCATGGAACTACCTGAAAATTGACTCCACGGTTCATTAATCTTCGTATTTATCTTTAATTCTAGATATTGTGCAAAGTATCTCGATCATTAACATTGACAAACATTGTAAGTATTCTAGCACTACTATTATACTCTGTCTAAATATCTCTGAATTGTAAACATTTATATATGATGCGGTTTAATTAGTTATTTTTGGGAATGCCATTGAAAGCACAAGCTTTAACTGAGATGTAAAAAAATAAGTATAGATATTTGACCAACTGTGATTTAATGAACAAATCTAAAGAAGTAAAATACAGCGGATGCTTTCAAGATTCGATCTTTCTTGGCGTAAAGCATTAAAGTTTCAGTCTTCAGGTGATAACTTTAGAAACAGGACACAATGGCTTAATCCCTCTTGAGGTGATAATCCATGAAACATGCTTATTGTTTCATGGATTATCACCTCAAGAATGACTGTAGCCACCGTGTACAGTTTCAGTCTATCATCTCAAGAGTGACTGTAGCCACTGTTAACTATGGCCCGTGAAACTCCAAACATGGCACTTCAAGCCCTAAATATGGCCCTTGAGACTCCAAAGATGGACCTTCAATTCCCAAATATGGCCCTTGGGACTTCAAACATGACACTTCAAGCCCCAAATATGGCCCGTGAAACTCCAAACAAGGTACTTCAAGCTCCCAAAGTACGGCCCTTGAGACTCGAAACAAGGCACTTATACTCCTAAACATGGCTTATGAGATTTCAAACATGGACCTTCACATTTAAATTTTCAATATTTGAACTTCAAATAAGGTCTTTGAAACTATAAGTACAGTTCTTGAACTCCCAATCATTGTGTTTTTGTATCTGCTTACTATAAAATAAAATATGACCCAAAAATTGGCTCAAACTGAAATCCTTAACAATACTATTCAACGGTGCACTAGAAAAAAAAATACTCTTTCAGGAGTTTTTACCTCAAGAAAGATTGGAGTTTACCTGTATTTTGAAGGGGTTGGTTGTAAATTCAAAGCGATTTGAGACTTTCGTGAACTGTGTCCAAAGTGATCATTTCAAGAGTGACTGTAGCCACCGTGTACAGTTTTAGTCTATCATCTCAAGAGTGACTGTAGCCACCTTGAGACTCCAAACATGGCACTACAAGCCCTAAATATGGTCCTTGAGACTCCAAACATGGTACTTCAAGCTCCCAAAGGGGCCATATTTAGGGCTTGAAGTGTCATGTATGAAGTCCCAAGGGCCATATTTGGGGACTTGAAGTGCCATGTTTGGAGTCTCAAGGGCCATATTTAGGGCTTGAAGTGCCATGTTTGGAGTCTCAAGGTTCATATTTAGGGCTTGAAGTACCATGTTTGGAGTTTCAAGAGCCATATTTGGGATTGAAGTGCCATGTTTGGAGTCTCAAAGTTCATGTTTGAGTTTCAAGGGCTATATTTGATGTTCCATGTTTGGGATAACTCATTAATCTAAGAGTTATCCTTTTAAGGCGTGATCTCTCTCCCAGCTGGAATAATTTCACCATACAAACAATAAATTCTACCTGTCATACGAAACAAATTTTATGCGCGCCTTCCCTGGTAAACTTTAAAACGCATGTTGTTATATATATATCTTTCATCCTAGGTAAACTTCAAAAATTATGTTGTAATGTATGTATCTTTTATCTTAGGTAAACTTTGAAACAAACTTGTGTTTCTTTCTAGGTAAATTCTAAAAAAAAAACGTTGTTGTGTACGTGTGATCCTAGGTGGAGTATAGAACACATATTGTCTTGCCAAGAAATACAATTAGAAAAAAAGAAATTAGCCTCCCGGAAATTCATTTTCAAATTTTACATCTTAAGCACTTATATTTTCAGACGTTTTCTATAATACTGGCTGTTTTTTTCTCTTCAGAAATTGAGGTTGATAATTGCTATGTTTCTGCCTTTGGCTGCTACTTCTCATCCATACTTCAAAATGGGACCGCTCGGGAGCGATACTTACAGGTTCGGCTATGACGTCAGTGAATCTCGAGAGGCCCCTCGACTGATGAGGGAAGAAACGAGACTAGAAGATGGAACTGTGATTGGTCGATACGGCTACTCTGATCCAACCGGAATTTTCCGACTGTATCAGTATCACTCGGGCCCAGAAGGCTATTTTGCAAGTGAAATAACTAAAAAGGTTTGTTTTTAATACAAGAATGACTTCATTTTTCGTCCTCCTTATAAAACTAGTCTAACGTTTCACAATATTTCTTTTGTTGTATCTGATAAGATGATAACATGTTATAAACAATAAACAGTAACAAATCTAAGAAAAAATGTGTTGGACGTCAAAATATTGTTGGATATACAAAAAAAAGCATATAAAATATGCAATATTACATATATAATAATGTAATCTAAACTAAAACCTCGTCTCATACTATTACTAGGTTAAAAACCTAGTTACATATGGTCGTTGAGAGAATCAGAACACATATATTCTAGTCAGTGATTAAAATTACCTGCAAATATTGAAGAAATAAAATACTAGACACAGACAGACACGACTAATCCTTCTAACCAGTTTGTATAAACCTAGACACAGACAGACACGACTAATCCTTCTAACCAGTTTGTATAAACCTAGACACAGACAGACACGACTAATCCTTCTAACCAATTTGTATAAACCTAGACACAGACAGACACGACTAACCATTCTAACCAATTTGTATAAACCTAGACACGACTAATCCTTCCATGAAACCTGGTTAGAATGATTAGTCGTGTCTGTCTGTGTCTAGGTTTACACAAACTGGTTAGAATGGTTAGTCGTATCTAGGTTTATACAAAATGGTTAGAAGGATTAGTCGTGTCTAGGTTTATACAGACTGGTTAGAATGATTAGTCGTGTCTAGGTTTATACAAACTGGTTAGAATGGAAACCTAGACACAGACAGACACGACTAATCCTTCTAACCAGTTTGTATAAACCTAGACATAGACAGACACGACTAACCATTCTAACCATTTTGTATAAACCTAGACACGACTAACCCTTCTAACCAGTTTGTATAAATCTAGACACAGACAGACATGACTAATCATTCTAACCAGTTTGTATAAACCTAGACACGACTAACCATTCTAACCAGTTTGTATAAACCTAGACACGACTAATCATTCTAACCAGTCTGTATAAACCTAGACACGACTAATCCTTCTAACCATTTTGTATAAACCTAGATACGACTAACCATTCTAACCAGTTTGTGTAAACCTAGACACAGACAGACACGACTAATCATTCTAACCAGTTTGTATAAACCTAGACACGACTAACCATTCTAACCAGTTTGTATAAACCTAGACACGACT
>NW_013671069.1:5849-16515 GCF_000517525.1 Limulus polyphemus
AATTTTGTTTTCGTTACCTGTACCGGTATTTTACGTCGTCAATTTTGTTTTTCATTACCTGTACCGGGTATTTTACGTCGTCAATTTTGTTTTTCATTACCTGTACCGGGTATTTTACGTCGTCAATTTTGTTTTTCATTACCTGTACCGGTTATTTTACGTCGTCAATTTTGTTTTTCATTACCTGTACCGGTTATTTTACGTCGGACCGTGGAGCAAATGAAATAACAGTTTATGGAGTTGTTTGATTTTTCTCGAAATTTCTTGCTCTAATGTCAGATAAGGAGTAAACATGAAGATTATTTTTGTTTATTGTCGTTCTGTCTAGAACGCGCAGGAAGAAGACATCGCTCGCCCTGATGAGACCACACTGGAACCCGAAGTTCTTTCTGACTCTGAAGTAGTGGAGAAGAAAAAACACAAGCCTAGCTCCTCCCAGCTGTACACTGAAGCTGACCATCTAGAATCTCGACCAGCAATTCCTTTAAATTATTTGAAATATATACAGCCGCTCAAATATGCTAGTTTCGAACCAGTCTTTCCTAAATCCATTGATGAAACTATTGGAAGCATTGGAGATACAACTGAGTTAAAATTAGGAAATGAGCAGCCTGGAAGGGGAAAGGTAAAATTCCAAGACCTTTAAAATGGAAAGCACAAGGATTTGCGGCCTAAAAAAAATAGTTTGAAGAAAGCGACTTGTTTTGTTTTGTTTTCTCTGTGTGAATGATTGATTCTTTTAAGATAGAATTTTAAATTCCCGTCAGTTTTCAGAATTTCTGACGCATTCGCATACCTTCTTATCTTGATTGTACTCAAATGCGAAGCATATTGAATTTCTCTTTCATATCCAGTCATAAACTATAATTTCAACGAGGCATTATCATTTCAATTCGTCTACTGTACAGAGTTCTTTAAATGTTCTTTAACTGAAATTTCAACTTTGTGGAAAACTTTAGGTTTCTAGTTTCGAAAAAGTTTTTTTTGTTTTTGTTTATGTTGAATTACGCTTTTCAAATTATATAACTGTTGACAAAATATTAGTTAATTTCGAGGATAAATGTCCTCTAATTGATTAGAAAAAACACTCGAGAATACATTTAGTGTTCAGATTTGAAAAACAAAATAATCAAATTATTTTTTATTTTTAAAACCGAATCGAATGAAATTAAAATGGACACAACTGATTATAAGACAATAATAATTTCGCAAAATTAACAAAAAATTTTCTTCTCACGTCGCCCCCCAGTGGCAGAGCGGTATGTCTACGGACTTACAACGCTATAATCCGGGTTTCGATACCCATGGTGGGCAGAGCACAGAAAGCCCATTGTGTAGCTTTGTGCTAAACTTCAAACAAACAAACAAGATTTGGACGAAATTTATGAATGAAATGAATAAATAGTCATTCAGTTTCTCGTTTTTACATAAAAATGAAATTACGAAATTTTGTTGTTGTTGTTGTTGAAATCGAAAAAAAAAAGCTTTGTGCTTAGTTACAAACAAAAACAAAAAAACAAGTGCTTAACTGCAAACAAACCTTCTCACGTCATAAATCCTGGGAAAGGGTGGTTATTAAATAAGAAAGCAAAAATGTTGTGTACATCGTTGTCGTTGTCTATACGATAACTATTTATTATAACAATATCACTGATTAACTAACTAACTAGTTACTAATTTATGACCGAATTATATCACTGTTCAATTATTCGAAAACAAAGAGACATCATTTGCTTTCTTAAATACAACAATAACAGTCATAATTATAAAGTTAATTAATTATTTGGTACTAATATTAAAATGTTTATAATTACGCAGAGTAATTAACGAAATGGTGTTGTTTAAAAAGGAAAAATAATGAAAAAGTTTGTTCTTTTTTCAGGCCGGCTAAGCCTGAAATCTTGTATGAACTAAGACTTCTCGTAATGCCACGAATACTTGTCCTGAATTTGATGCTGTGACAACTAACTGATATTGTGATTTTTCAATTAACTTTATTAAACATTTATCAAATTACAGCCAAAGTATATACAGTATTCTACAAGTTTACTGCATCCTGAGAAAGGTTTTCGTACGAAGACAATGAAACGTTTTTTGAAGTTTTAGGTGTTCATCACGGGGCGCCACCTTTTACGAGTTATTGTTTTTTTGTGTGTGTGTGTGAGTGTGTGTCGGTTGTCATTGTCAAACCAGTACTTTTAAACAATACACAACAAGCATCCTTACGTGTTTGTTCATTGTTCGTTATTTTAATATCTTAATAAATGTTCGTGAGATGAAATTAATGTGTTCGAAAGAAAGCACTAGTGTTCATTTATTCCTACAACAAACAAATATTTAACACCTTGAATTGCCCTCTGGTGGATTATAAAGTAATGACGTTAAAATAACAGTAAAATATGAACACTCAATCACATATGCGTGTAAAAACGAAAGTCTGTTTGTTTTAGAGCAAAGCCACATTGGGCTATCTGATATGGCCACTGCAGGGAATCGAACCCCGTATTTCAACGTTGTGAGTTCATAAACTTTCCGCTGTCCCAAAAACGAAAGAAAACGTGTAAATATAAATTTATATACTTACAGAGGTTTTAATTGATGTTAGTTATTTCAATGTTTATTACCCCCCCCTTAGATATTTTAGAAGAATTTGTAATAATAAGCTTTCCATTCTGACATATTAGTTTTCTATTCTGTAATGCCCCCCAGTGGCACAGCGGCATGTCTGCGGACTTACAATAATAGAAACCGGGTTTCGATACCCGTGGTGGACAGAGCGCAGATAGCCCTTTGTGTAGCTTTGTGCTTAACTAGAAACAAACGAACTATTTTGTAACTGTATCAATCTATTTCATTCAACCATCGCGCCCCCTCGTGGCTCAGCAGTAAATCATAGGGCTTATAACTAAAAAACCGGGTTTCGATACCCGTGGTGGGCAAAGCACAGATAGCCCTTTTTGTAGCTTTGTGCTTAACTACAAACAAACGAACTATTCTGTAACTGTATCAATCTATTTCATTCAACCATCGCGCCCCCTCGTGGCTCAGCAGTAAGTCATAGGGCTTATAACAAAAAAAACGGGTTTCGATAGTTGCGGTACACAACACAACTTGAAACATCCAACGTTTAATTAATGTTATATATTTTTATATAAACGTAACTTAACAAGTCGTACGTTTTGAAGAGGTTTATCGAAATAGTCGAATTTATTTATCATGTCACTGCACGGGGTTTGATACTGTTGTTTGTTTACTTCGGAAAGTTCGCGCAAAGATACACAGAGCTGTCTTCAATATTAAACTTATAGATTATAGAGAACGTAGCGAACTCTAGGGCGAAGTGCGTTTTTGTGGCAACTGTCGGCGAGTAGTAAGTCGCTTCTAGTGATAAGTTACACCGCTAGGGTTCACCATTGTTCTAAATTTCTTGTAAGTTAAAAATGTAACAGCGAAGATTATGTTCTTGGATAAGATTTGGCTGCAACCAACAAGTAGAATTAATTATAACATTGATGGTACTAGTAACCCTGCAACCAACAAGTCATTGGCTAACAAGTAGAATTAATTATAACATTGATGGTACTAGTAACCCTGCAACCAACAAGTCATTGGCTAACAAGTAGAATTAATTATAACATTGATGGTACTAGTAACCCTGCAATCAACAAGTCATTGGCTAACAAGTAGAATTAATTATAACATTGATGGTACTAGTAACCCTATAACCAACAAGTCATTGGCCAACAAGTAGAATAAATCAAATATTAATGGTACTAGTGACTTTGCAACCAACAGGCCATGAGTCAACAAGCAGTATTAATTAAGCATTGATAGTACCAGTGATCCTGCAACCAACAAACTATGGGCCTACAAGCAGAATTAATTAAGTTTTGATAGTACTGGTGACTTTACAACCAACAAAACCGTGAGCCAAAATAATGATGGTACTAGTGACCATAGAAACCAAAAAAACCATAGACCAAAAATTATCACTTAAGTATTGAGAGTATTAATGACCCTGCAACCAACAAAGCCATGGGCTCACAAGCAGGAGTAACAATGGATTTAATTATAATATTGATGGTACTAGTAACCCTGCAACTAACATGTGATGGGCCCACAAGCAGAATTAATTATAATATAGATAGTACTAGAGACTTAAAATTGTTCCCTAGAAGAGGCTACAGAATTATGTTTGGGGTTTACAACAATGAACCAAGGTTTGGCAGCTGCTGAAATAACATTATTGTCTAGTAGATTTTGTAACAATATTTTCGAGGTTTAAAAGAGTGAACAGAAATTTAATAGCTACTGAAATAACATTGTTGTTTAGTAGATTTTGTAACAATATTTTCGAGGTTTAAAAGAGCTGAAATAACATTGTTGTCTAGTGGATTTTGTAACACTATTTTCGAGGTTTAAAAGAGTGAACAGAAGTTTAATAGCTGCTGAAATAACATTGTTGTTTAGTAGATTTTGTAACATTATTTTCGAGGTTTAAAAGAGTGAACAGAAGTTTAATAGCTGCTGAAATAACATTGTTTAGTAGATTTTGTAACACTATTTTCGAGGTTTAAAAGAGTGAACAGAAGTTTAATAGCTGCTGAAATAACATTGTTGTTTAGTAGATTTTGTAACATTATTTTCGAGGTTTAAAGGAGTGAACAGAAGTTTAATAGCTGCTGAAATAACATTGTTCTCTAGTAGATTTTGTAACAATATTTTCGAGGTTTAAAAGAGTGAACAGAAATTTAATAGCTACTGAAATAACATTGTTGTTTAGTAGATTTTGTAACAATATTCTCGAGGCTTAAAAGAGTGAACAGAAGTTTAACAGCTACTGAAATAACATATTTTTTAGAAGATGTTATTGTATTATCCTCGGAAAACCAGGAAGTTATAATGCCATTTTCTTTCGAAAAAAAATATTATTTAGTGATTACGAAGAAAAAACATTGATCTGAAGCAAAGTCTGTAATAATGGTAGTATATTTTGTTTTGTTTTGCTTTTCATAATCCGCCAATGACAACACAATCACATGGAAATCGTGTTTCATGCGTATTTTCTTCAGTAAAGAAAAATAGAACAGCAGTCACCTTTTAATTAAATCAAGGCTGTTAAAAAAAAGAAAAGGTGATGAAAACCTTCTCGAAGCTATTTTATTCAATGACTAGCGAAAGTACCCGGCTTCGCTCGGGTTAATAGGTTGATATATTCTAGATGATTGTGTCAGTGTGTGTATTCTGAACCTGTTTTAGCATAAAAGAACAGTCAAAAATATTTCAAACATATTTTTATTTGCCAGAAACGTACAAAAGTCGTAAAGTTACGATAATAATTCAATCATTATAGATAATTATAGGTGTCACTATACGTCACTTTATCTAACCTACACAAAAGCCAGTGTGTGTCACGTCACGTCACACTTGATTTCTCGAAATCAGAGGAGTCATAAAAGACAAAATGCATTTATCCAGATAGAATAGTGACGGGGGATACAACGGGGCCGTGAAGGGGGTTGCCGTGAAATCTTGTAAGTGTAGTGAATGTTGGCATGATTTAAAGAAATTGATAAATAAGCGTAAAGTTAAGACTAAAATAACTTAGCCTAGAACCAAGTGCAGAAAATTTAATATCGATCCAATTTTAAACTTAAATCGTTTCTAAATTTAATCAACGGAGACTCTAAATTAAGAAATCAACAAATATGCTTTAATTTTTGCAGTTTATACATTTCATTTTATACATTTCAGTACATAGACTAACAACAATATTAGGTTATACTTTTATTGCTAAGCAGCGTGATATAAAAGCCATTGTTGGAACGCATTGTTACCAAAATACACTGGCTTTTTCTATATATTCGTAGTTGTTATATGAGGAACCACTTCTTTTATATGTGGTTTTTCGCAAGCTTGCCTCGTTTAAAAAGATGCGCACGCGCATGCGCGCACTCATGTGGACAGCGTAAGTAATAATACCCAGATGCACACCCTCAGGGTCCACTTAGTATGGATGCAAAATTTTAGGTTTCTAGGTTCTTTCCTCTTAAAGCGATGGTGGTGACACACACACACACAGACACAGACACGCCCATTTATTATTATAAATATTGTTATTTCGCCTTGACTTCAATACTTATTTCCAAACCACAAAGAAGTTCTAGGATGAAATTAAGCTTTTAATCCACTTGTTTCCTTTAAATATAAGCTTCTTATGTACACACACACAGACAAAAAAAAGCTATTACAATGTTAGTCGATATGTGGATTTTTGTTAAAATATGTTGGCCTAATTCTCCGAACGATAAAGGTTTCTCAGAAAATATAAACTAGTTAAAAAACGAACATTGTTTCTTCACCAAGGTTTCTGAGGTAAAACGTTTTCTCGGTGGAAAATTATTTTAAACATTAATGCGAAATTTGTTATTTCATTTCATACTTTTAAAGATTCCGTAACTGTTTTTGTGACTCTTAAGTCACATATCACAGGAACAGGAAGTAATTCCTATGTCACATGTCACGGTAACATGGAGTAATTCTTAAGTCATGCGTCAAAGGAACAGGGAATAATATGTATATGGTACAAGAACAGAAAGTAAATCGTAATTCATACGTCATAGAAATAGGGAGTAATTCTTAAGTAACGTGTCACAGGAGAAGGAGGTAATTCTTAAGTCATAAGTCAAAAGGATTTGTTTAATTGTTAAGTTACATGTCAAAGGAATAGGAAGTAATTCTTAAGTCACATGTCAAAGGAATAGGAAGTAATTCTTAAGTCACATGTAACAGAAACAGGAACTAATTCGTAAGTTACATGTCAAGGGAAAAGGTAGTAATTCGTAAGTTACATGTCAAGAGAACAGGGAATAATTCTTAAATCACGTTTCGAAGGAACAGGAACTAATTCGTAAGTTACATGTCAAAGGAAAAGGTAGTAATTCGTAAGTTACATGTCAAAGGAAAAGGTAGTAATTCGTAAGTTACATGTCAAGGGAACAGAGGGTAATTTTTAAGTCATATCACAAGTACTGGGAGTAATTCTTAAGTCACATGTTCAAGGGACAACGAGTAATTCTTAAGTCACATGCCACAGGAACAAAAAGTAATTCTTAAATCACGTGGCATATAAACAGGGAATAATTATTAAACAAAACTAAAAGACGTGTAAAAAATTTTTTGTTAAAATTTCAGCAGTATTTGGTTGACTAAAGAGAATGTAAAATGTCATGATAGATGGACCTAGATCCATGATAGATGGACCTTAATCCATGATAGATGGACCTAGATCCATGATAGATGGACCTAGATCCATGATGGATGGACCTTAATCCATGATAGATGGACCTAGATCCATGATAGATGGACCTAGATCCACGATAGATGGATCTAGATCCATGATAGATGGACCTTAATCCATGATAGATGGACCTAGATCCATGATAGAGGGATCTTAATCCATTGTTCAAGGAATTTAAGTATCTGAGGGCTTATGAAGTTTAAAAATCATGTTTCAATACCCGCAGAGGGAGGAGTACAGATAGCCCACGGTGTAGTTTTGTGTATAACATCAAACAAAACAAAAACAGATCCCCTTACTCTATGTAATGAATATTTTGAGTGAACGGGAAGCGACACTGTTATGATTTAAATCTCTCTGTATTCTAAATATTCATGTCCTCTAGCGTTTTCTGAGAATTCTTGGTGCGAAAGGTGATTACAAGAAACTTCAATTGCCTTCTTCTTTTTTTAATCTACTTAGACTGGTTTAGGGGAATGTTGCCTTGCTATGTTGCCTTGCTATTACAAAACTTCAAGTAATCTTCGTGAAACTTCATAAAAGTAGAATAAGGACACTGGGGGTGCCCAGAAAATGGGGGGGGGGAGAGAAAAGAACTGGCGAATAAAGAACAATTTCCATAACAAAAATGTGTGAAAAAAGGTAAAAGTGATGTTAGGACTGTTACCATTCTTACTTACTATTTATAGTTTTGCTTCTCATTTTCGTTTTTCAGGTGTTATAGCTTTACTATTTAGGATAAATTTCATATTGTCTGTTTTGTTGATTCTCAGACGAGGGCTATCCGTCCCTAATCTTAAAGTAGCAAATTAGAGGGAAGCCTCTCAACACCATTCGCCGCCAAATTTTGTCAGACCGAATAGCCGGATTTAGGCGTCTTTCCTATAATGCTCTGACGGCCCAAAGTGCGGAGCGCGTTTTTTTTTGGCAGCAGCTGGACGCCAACCTCAGATCCGCGGGATTATCCACTGGTCGCGCCTAACTTTCATATAGTTTATACGATGTCGTTTTTGTTGGTTTCTGTTGTTAAGCAGCGCAAAACAACCCAAGGAGGGACTGTCTGCAATGTGTCCACCGCGGAGAATCGAATCGCGGATTTTAGCGTTATAAATCTCAAGTTAACCACATGTTTCGTTTTCATGAATCTCAACTTATAATAATTACCAGTTTGACAGATTTCAAGTCGGGGTCAAATCTTCAATGAAAAACAACAAAAGTTGATAATCAATGATTACCTCAGTAAACTTCTTTAAAAACAAAGATCTACAGAGGTTTTAATATAATACACTAAAACGATTTTGGAGCCTAATCACGTCGTTACACTCACTCCATGTCACCATGTTCGGTCGCGCTCTGTTTGACGACTGTGAATCTCGACAACAGATCTGCAACATAGTTTCCATTCCATAAAAAGTCTGCATAAAACTGTCATGTTCAAAGCACACTATTACTCCCTACAGGCATTCCATAACTTACCTATTGTACTAGTGTGACAATTTTCCAGCTCCTGTTTAAATAGTCCAATCGCACAGAAATCCATAAGTGACTTGTCCAGTACATTTTCGTATGGAATAGCATGAATAATCATTTCATTCTCCAGCTGTTTGAGGTATGTGATGGTTGAATGGGAGGTATGACTGAAAGTCTTCTCTTATTGAACCAATTATCTGATGGCCTCATTTCGAGATGAAGATCCTTTTTAATTATGTTGCCTGGAACACGTGAACGTCTTTTGCCACTGACCATTGTGTTTGTGGATATAACGGATAAAAGAAGCATTTAAACTAAGTTGTATGAACTAGTCTATTTGATAACGTACTAAGCGAAAGACCTCACCTGTAGCGAGCAAACTACTGTAAAACTATGTGTAGAGAATGTAAAAAAAAAAAGGCTTTAAATTTTCGTCCTGTTGATAACGTCTTACTAATTAATTCATTGAAATATTTCCAGTTTTACTGCCTTCTTTCGTCAAGCTTAAAACGACCACTTTTTAACTTACTCCAATGTATGGCTTAAAAATGTGTTAATTTGCATTTTCAGCTAGGACTAAACTAAATCTCCTAAGCTGGTCGAAGCTCATGATACATTATTGGGATTATGGCTGTACATATTACTGAGTTTGTGTTTATTTTTTGATCTAAAATAGGTAGCTTGTTTTAATAGGAATTTGATATTAATTACTGATAGAAACATTATTATTAATTAAATATTTACCATCCCTAGTTTGTCTTCTTTGTTTGTTGAAGGTCGCGCAAAGCTTCACGAGAGCTATCTTTGCTATTCGTCCCTAATTTAGCAGTGTAAGACTAGAGGGAAGGCAACTAGTCAACACTACACACCGCCAGATCTTGGGCTACCTTTTTACCAATAGTGGGATTGACTGTCACATTATAACGCCCACACAGCTAAAAGGGCGAGCATTATTCTAACTCGCGACCCGCCCTAACCACCAGGGCATGCCAGGCCATGTCATTCCTAAAAGAAACATTATAATTAGTTAAACATTCTCAAGTTGATATAATCGTAATTATTATTATCATATATAAATTAATTACTTCCAGTAAAGACAGGTTCTCATGGCATTAATCAAAATATTACTAACTACATTGCCATTAGTTACATGCTCCAAAGTCAATATTATTCCAAAACTATATTAATATGATATATCGACTTTGCCCCCACCCCCACCCAGTGGCACAGCGGTATGTCTGCGGACTTAAAGCGCTAAAAACCGGGTTTTGATACCCCTGGTGGGCAAAATACAGATAGCCTATTGTGTAGCTTTGTGATTAATTATAAACAAACAAACAAAATCTATTTTATTTTCGAGCAAGCCTAACAGCAACAGCGTCACAGATTAAATATTTGTTGTTTTCTTTTAGTGTTTTGTAATTCTAGGCAGCTTTTTTAGGAACTGAACACTCCTAATGACATGCAGCCTCAAAATCTTCGTTATGAAGGCGTTAAAATTACGTTAATTTTAATTAAAACATTAAACTCGTGGTATTCTCAGTTAGATCTTAGAATGTTTGTTTGTTTGTCTCTTTTTGAAGTTAAGCACAAAACTACACAATGAGCTATCTGTGTTCTGCCCATCACGGGTATCGAAACCCACTTTCTAGAGTCGTAACTCCGTCGACATGCTGCTGTGCCCCTCGTGTGGTGGGGGGGGGGGTCTTAGAAATCACTTGCTATCTCACGCAAGTCGATACAGAGCGACCAGTAGTAATTTGAGAATTATGTACTTATGTTCATACTGCAGTTTTATAAAACGTTATTTTAGTACTTATTAGCTGCTCCCAAGTACAGTCGGTAAAAGATATATTCATATCTTAAGTGTATGTCTGCGGACTTACATCGCTAGAA
>NW_013671069.1:17412-19202 GCF_000517525.1 Limulus polyphemus
TATCTACTTACAGTCTTGTAATAAACAATGAAGGTGGGGGGGGATTTGTCCCTGGATCTATCTACTTACAGTCTTGTAATAAACAATGAAGGTGGGGGGGGATTTGTCCCTGGATCTATCTAGTTACAGTCTTGTAATAAACTTTTCATTTAAGTATTGATCTGATCAGTTATCGATTACCACATTTCTTTTTTAAAGTTATTCGGTCCAAACATTTCAAAGAATAGCAGTGATTCGTTACATTGTGGTGATAAATCGTGAATTTAATTATTTCTCTTCTTATCGGGGAGAATATTTATAACTTTTAATCTTGCCCCAAATAAATCTCTTTTCTTTTTCTTCCAAAATGGCCGATGTTACGAAGAATGCAAAGAGCGATAGAAATGATCATATTAGCCTAGTTCTGGGGCAATCTGGGGCACTAGTGACAGGTAAACAATGGTGAATGTTGTCTGGAAAACAAAAGTATCATTTTTCTCGCATAAAACTTTTATAAACTATAAGCCCGTTATCATCACTGACAGTTTTTAACCGCCTCTCTCAGACTCAAGGCGACTTAGTTCCTGCATATATAATCCACACCCGAGGCTGAACTGGTTTCGGGATGAGCGACATTTTTTATTTTTCTTCCTTTTCGCACGTGTCCTTCGGCAGGTTAACGGGAAATCACAATTAAAACAGCGACGCGAAGGTCATGCCTGGTCCGACTGGTGGTTAGAAAAGGGGAGTAGGAGACATACTCCTGCAGTCTGGTGGCGTCGTGTGGAATTAGAGCATCGACATGATACAGGTAAGCTTTTGTGAACCCTAACGTTTAGTGATGTAGTCGGTCAGTCGATCAGTAAATAGTGTTATTTCTACAGGATCCACTTTGAATTTGGATCAAAATAGATGAAGCTGAGACAGGGAAATAAAATTTTCGTAAAAAATTACCTAAATGTATAATATTTGAATTTCTGTATCGTAATAGCCTCTGTTTAATTTCTTCTGTGTGTAAATTAGAATTAGATCGAGACATTAGACTGTAGTTAATAGATCACTAGAATATTCCGTATTTAAAATATTAATATATTTTCGCCAATGAACGTTAATATTTTGATTTTGCTCACCCAAGTTAGACTAATATTTTTCAAATTATTTGTAATATTAGTTATTTTTAAGAGGATTTTTACATCAGCCTCCTAATTACCTTGCTCGGAAATATTGAAATAAGATGAATAAATTCCTGTTGTTAGGGCGTAGAGTTTATTCACTTCTAAAAATCCCCGGTGGGACAGTGGTACGCCTACGGATATACAACGTTAAAATCCTGGATTCGATTGGTGGACACAGCAGATAGCCCAATGTGGCTTTGATCTAAAGAACAAGCAAACAAATCACTCCTAAAATTAATTTAATGTTTGAGATATTGGAGTATAAGTTTTAAAAGGAATTATTCTAATCCATTCCGACTAAAATGGGATATTGGAGTGTAACTTTTAAAACCAATTATTCTAATCCATTCTGACTAAAATGGGATATTGGAGTGTAAGCTTTTAAAAGGAATTATTCTAATCCATTCCGACTAAAATGGGATATTGGAGTGTAACTTTTAAAAGGAATTATTCTAATCCATTCCGACTAAAATGGGATATTGGAGTGTAACTTTTAAAACCAATTATTCTAATCCATTCTGACTAAAATGGGATATTGGAGTGTAACTTTTAAAAGGAATTATTCTAATCCATTCCATACTAAAATGGGATATTGGAGTGTAACTTTTAAAAGGAATTATTCTAATCCATTCCATA
>NW_013671069.1:19940-27884 GCF_000517525.1 Limulus polyphemus
CCTGGCCATGCCGGACCATACCATACTTGTTTAGACTAAAAACTAATATACTTTGCTTACGTTCTTATAATGCATTGTTTCGTCAGTTGGATGTCCTCGCTGTTAATGACATTTTCGGTCACAAACCCAATAACATCTCACGAACTTGGACTAGCTTAGGAGATTTAGGTTAGTCTTAAACCTATATACTAAGCCTAAAATGCAAAACGGTGAATTATATTTGTCATAAGGCATCAGTTTTAGGCCTATTGTATTTTTAAACACTACATTTTATATCTAGTCCCTTAGGGATTTTTAAGAATTAGAAGAGTCTATAATAAAATTATTCATGTCCATTGCCAACGGCGCATTTCGCTCATTCCAGAACTCTACAATAAACACAGTAATGGTCGAAACACTATTTATATAAGCCATTTGTTTCAAATGTTGTTGTGGTGTGAACGCCTTTTAAAAGCTGGCAAAGCATGATTTGAGTGTAGAAGAATCTCTATAATAGAAGTATAATAATAGAATAACAAGAAATAACTCAATTTATTAAACATTCTAATTGAAAGTAACATTAATGAACAGAGTTTGTCTTACGAACATAATTTAAAGACTGTATTTGTCATATTATCTTATATATTTATCAAATACAGTTTTCATTTATTTTACAGGTTTTGCTTCCCTTATTTTGTGCTCTGTGTTTGGCGGACTCTTCCGCTCCATTTTACAAGATCAATCCAGATGGCAGCAGATTACTTCAATATGAGGCTGGAACTTTAGCCAGAAGGAATTTCCGAGAAGAAGTCACTAATCCAGATGGAAGCGTTGTAGGAAGGTATGGTTTCCATGACCCAACAGGACACTTGCACGTTGTGCAGTATCATTCAGGTAGTCATGGTTATGTTGCCAAGGGAGATGCCGGTGTTTATTACGGTAGCACCGAAGAATTAGGAACGACGGGTGAGAGAAAAAAAGATGAAGAAGTTGTAAAGGAGGATGAAATGAAAGATCAAAAGCAGGAAGGAAGCATTATAGAAGATGATGATTCGATGGATGAAGGAGAAAATGCAAAAAAAGAAAATGCTATCAATGAAGATGCAACAGAGGATATGGAAAAAGATACAAAAGACAAAGAAACTGATGCTGTGGATAAAAAAGAAGAGACAAAAGACAAAGAGGATGATGCTGTGGATAAAAAAGAAGACGCAAAAGATGCATCAACCTCTGATGATGAAAAAACAGTTAAAGATGAAATGAAGGATGAAAAGGATAATAAAGACAGCGAAAATGATCAATCCAATCCTGAAGAACCATACGAGAAAGATCCAGAAATTACTGCACTTTTCCCAATTCCTGAATATGGCCGCAGACGTTTAACGATTGGTCAGTCTGATAAAACAAAAGATGAAGAAGAAGAAAGTAGGTTTTATAGTTCTGGTCACATCTTCAACGTCCCACTATCTTCTGGTTTTCCTAAGTGGTACGATCCTCGAAACCAACCCCTGACTTGGCCTCATCCAATTTTCAGACTTCAAGATTCATCTACTGGTCAGTACGTTCCATTCGAACACCCGTGGATCCTCGAAAAATCCGGTTCTAAGGAGAAAGACTTGATTCCAAATACTTATCCTTTTAACTATGTTGGATCCCTCAAAAAAGAATCCACGAGCCAGGTCAAATCCGATGGTGCAGTAACGACAACAACCTTCCAGTACGCTCACCCATCTCACTTCTACTACCCACAGCCTATTCTCCCTTTCGTCCACAGACCAAAAAAATCACCTTTTCTAGTTCCCGGGTATTCTTTGTATGCTTAAAACTCAACTTGTTACTTTCCAGCGAATGTATGCCTTTCTTGTTAACTAACCTTCTAATACGTTCTCGTCTATAACTACAAGAGTTCTGTAAAAATTAAAAAGAGAAAGGGATTCAAACCCGCCGCTATCCTTGTTATCAAATAGATGCTTTATGAAACTCAGGTACCGGGTTTTAAGGTATCGGGTTTACGCCACACCAGCATTTGGCTGTGCTAATTAACTGTTATGAAATAAAACCTTTTTTTTGCCAACTTTTTATTCGAGAAAAACCAATGAAGTGAGATACGAAATATTACTAGTAAGCATGATCAATAGTTCGAATCCCGATCGGTTTTAGTTTTTTACGCTCTAAACAAAAACGCTATAATGATAGTATTAATGTCAAATACCGCTTTAGTTTATCTGTAATTTTTATGTAATCACTTAAAATGATAATGGATTGTCTTCTTTAAATCAATTTGATTAATAATGTGATTGATTTCTGATCGATTTTATCGACGAGGTCGTCTGTAATTGGCTTATTGAAGATTTTGAAGTAATGCGTCATAAGTATCCAAAAGTATTTTTTCAGGACCAGTTTTTTAAATAAAGTGTCATGTATGTTGTAATCAAAACTGTAATAAATATTCTGTACACAAATATGTCACTTCATTTACCTGTACATGGCCAGGTGGTTAGGGAACTCGACTCGCAATCTGAGGGTCGCGGGTTCGAATCCCCGTTCCACCAAACATGCTCGCCCTTTCAGCCGTGGGAGCGTTATAATGTTACGGTCAATCCCATTATTCGTTGGTAAAAGAGTAGCCCAAGAGTTGGCGGTGAGTAGTGATGACTAGCTGCCTTCCCTCTAGTCTTATACTACTCATGTAGCTTTGCGCGAAATTACAAACAAACAATCTTGTTATTGTTTTAGTCGAAATAACTTTACAACTACTTTATCACTAACACCAGTTTAAACCTAAATCCACTCTTTGTGTTTCTTGGCAGTGCATGATGTTATCGCTTAGTCGTAATAACTAGTAGTAATTTTTAAAAATCATAATTCTAGTTAAACGATGTTATCATTATCCCTTAAAGTTAATTTTTTTACAAATATCTGGTGTTCCTTTAAAAAGATTAAGTACAAGGTGAAACAGGAATTACCAGTCAATAGATGAACATTAGATGACTGTAAGATGTAGAATGCTCAATGCTTTGTACACTATACAATCGGTGTCTTCAGGGAGTCAAACCCTATATTATGTACGAAGCGAAAGAGTAGAAAAAAATATAAAACGCAGAATATTAAATTTTATTACACTCGTTCATAGAATACACTAACTTCCAATCAGGGGAAAAAAGTCACAAAAAAAATTTAAATGCGTAAAATAATGTTGGAGTAACAGTGTCAAAAAGAATGCAAACAAGAACAAATGAATGATACAGTTATACAGAGATCATTTCTGCATGAGTTTCAATATTAAAATTTAATGTTACTCTATAAAATACACAATTGACTTTAATATTACTGCAGTTGGAAGGTTTATATTCCTGACTGTTGGTATTCAGTTTGTTTATCATAATATCATGGTCATTTTAGGTTAGGCATCAATGTAGTGTAACAAAGAGCCTAGGACTTGCGTACAAGGAAAACCAAGTTGAGTCAAACATGTCTTGATTATTAGAGACTCTCGTTATGAAGTTTGTCGAATTGACTGACATTTTGTACTCGTGCATTTCATATTTTAATACTGATAGTAATGTAGGGATGATCTATGTATAACTCTATCGTCCATATATTCTTGTTTGCATTTTTTAGGCCCTGCCGTTTCTACATCATTTTACATTTACAAAATGTTTTTTACTACTTATTAGAAATGAAACGTACAGAAAAATTTATGCTGTTCAATAAGATGAAGTTTTCTAAACACATTATCCGGGATTCAAAACTCGTAAAAAATACTTACGTAAGTATATTAACGGGCGATAAAACCGGCACCACAAACCGTAGTTAATACATAAAGACATGAACCACCGGGAAGAATAAAAAACAAATTGTTTGTTTGAAGTTAAGCACAAAGGGCTATCTGTGATCTGCCCACCACGGGTATCGAAACCCAATTTTTAGCGTTGTAAGTCCGTAAACATACCGCTGTCCCACTGAAGGGGGGGGGGGGCTAAAGATAATAATCATAATTAGAATCATACCAATTGCAGAAAACTACAGAATATTTAACCCTAACTGCAATTAACTGGTGTAACGGCTCCCAAAAAACACCGTGGATATCCAGCTTCTTAAGTGTGTTTTAAACACAGGTGGAAACTAGTGGATTTACAACACACATATATACTTATTGATCTAAAGTATTGGTCTGTTTGTTTGTAAATAAGCACAAAGCTACACAATGGGCTATCTGTGCTCTGCCCACCACGGGTATCGAAACACGGGTTCTAGAGTTGTAAGTCCGCAAACATGCCCCTGTTTATAAAACTTGATTAAATTGTTTCTCTAATGTAAAAGTTGTTTCTGTGAGAAAAGTGATATAAAACCACAGATATTACTGGCTTATTAATATTTTTCCAAATTTTACCACTAGAGTGCACTATATACCAATGTCATCCCAGAGCGTATAAATACGATAGTGAATATGTTAACATAGTGGTTTCCAGTGTTGTTATCGCTTACGTCCACTCCGATTGGAGCGTAAAATGTGCTGAATTGTGGGGCCGAGATTCTCGAATTCGCGCCCGTTCTTTCGCCCCCCCCCAAAAAAAATAATTACGCTCCTCATTTTGGGACCGTAAGTGCGTTACAAAGGGGGGCGGTCAGATTCGATTTGAGTAGACTGAATATTGGCGGTGTGTGTTACTTGCTAGCTTCTTTCCTCTAGTCTATCACTTCAAAATTAAGGACAGCTAACGCAGAAAACCTATGCGCGAAAGTCAAGCAAATCATGGTGTAGTGTTACTGCTTCATCATGTTGATTTAAGTGATATTACATAAAATAAAAGTAGTTCAGTGGGTAGTTTCGTTTATTTGTTAATACAGTCAGGAAAGGCCAACTTTGGACAACAAGCTAATATATTATCGGGCCAAGAAAGGCCAGCACCAGACAATAGAACCAACTTCAGATTGTCCGAATTAAAATTTTTCAAATAAATTGTGATTTTATAAATCTTGAAGGTGATTGGTTATATATTCGTAATCTCGTGCGGTAATTGGTTCTCTTTGTTCTTTAATAGATGTACTACTATTTCGTATTGGGGAATTGTTGATATGGGCACAACTGGATGCGGCTCGTTGGTTGTTTCTAACGGAACTTAGATATGTATTTTCTGTCATTATTAATTATTAATTTGGTAGACCTTGGGTAATGTTTAATGTGTCATGAATATGCTTTTGACCTAACGTTCAAGTTCGAGTTGCTTAGATTAACACTACTAATCTCTAAGTGTGTTTGTGTTTTCGCTATAGAAAAGCCACATCGGGATATCTGCTGTGTCCACCGAGGGGAATCGAACCCCCGATTTTAGCGTTGTAAATCCGAAGACAATTTCGAATTACTTGTTTGTTCGTTTATGCAAAGTTACACAACGGGCTCTATGTGCTTTTCCCGATATTTAGGCTTGTATGCTCACAAGCTTACCGCTTAGCTACTTGTGGAGGGGGGGGGTTATTGTTATTTAAAACGTTAGTTCTAACAACTAGGCCAGAAAAAAGTTCAAGAGCGTTGAGAATTGAATACTTATACAATCAACTGTGATACATTTGGTTAATTCAGTAGATTCGCGTACACCGAAGGACATAGATTCACCAATGGACAACGTGTTTCTGGCTTATCTCTTTCGTGTTGATTATCTGCGGTCAGGGACAACAAGCTCCCGGTATTTTAAAGATTTCGAAAAAAAAAAAACAACAAAAAATCAACCAGCAAACCTTTGTCGTCATCTTGAATTTTTTTCACAGATAATGCCCCAAACAAATTGTTCTTAGACTGTTTTACTTTAACCAAAAACGGGCCATTTCTACGTGAAAAGTGCCCAATTTTAAATAGAACAAAACCTCTGTGTAGCTTTGCGCGAATATCCGAAAAAAAAAGACTTTTAGGCCCGTATTTGTTTGTTTGTTTTAGCACAAAACTACACAATGGATTTTACCGTTGCAACTTATACCGCTGGTCCACGGGGAATAAACATATATATATTCGTTGATAAAAGAGTAGCCCAAGAGTTGGCGGTGGGTGGTGCTGACTAGCTGCCTTCCCTCTAGTCTTACACTGCTAAATTAGGGACGGCTAGCGCAGATAGCCTTCAATACAATCAATACAAACCATATATATATATTAGTTATGAAAACAAGCCTAAGCAGCTACAACAAAAACCCTGCAAAAATGAAAAAAAAAGAACACCAGGGCATACATAGGCTATAATGTGGGGTATAAGATGGATTTTATGGATTTTGGAGGTGACAGCGGAAGTAGGACTAACATGGCGGTTGGGATACACCGTCTACCAGTCTTAACCTCCGTTCGCTAGTTTCGGGTGTTAAAGAAAGAAGGATAAATGTAAAATAATGAGGTATCTTTTGTGTCGTGTATCTCAGTTTTGTAGTTAAGGGTGTAAGTAATTGATATTGTTTGGATAGTCACTTACTATTACAGATTTTTACCTCGGTTTTACATTGTACTTCTTATTTACTGTTTATGTAGTCATTCTTTCTTCACTAAACGTATCCCCAGTAGGTTAGCGGTAAGTTTACGGACTTACAACGCTAAAATCCGAGGCTCGATTTCCCGCGGTGGACAGAGCGCAAACAGCCTATCGTATTGTTGTGCGCTAAAGCAAACAAAAACCATCACTAAACATGCAAAAATACAAGAAATAATACTGACATCATTTCTTTGAAAGCATCATAAACGATATCTGGTTGAAACGGGAGATATATTTATCGATTCTGATTCATTTTTTATATCTACTTTCGTAATATTAAACGTTCTAAGCATTTGGTAGAATAATATTAAGATTTTGCGTACCTCGCCAGGAATAGCATTTTATAAGAAAATTTAGTTACAAAACTGTCAGATAGATGGCAGCATTAAATATTGACTTTTATTATTGAATTGTGAAGTGGATGAAAATATAAAACCACAAATATTATTAGATTTACAGTATATTAACAATAGACCTGTTAGACACAAAAGGAATGCTATATATAGTTGTCATCTGACCAGCTCCTTTAAGCAATTCGGTTAAACGAAAGTCCAATAAATTTTGAACCCATTTTTTCACGACTATAAATGGATAGACTCGGGAGTGTAGTAGCGGCTAGCGACGCGATCTATAGATCGAAAAATTCAAGGTTCGAGCCTTGAGATATCTCTGAACGTATTCCATTCTTCATAAACGTGATAGTTAATTTCGTTATTTAGTTAAGTGTACGTATTTAGGTCACTCAATAAAGATGTACAGAATTCTCAGATGAGTTCATGGGTCTGGCTGTAAAAGTCCTCCTGTGGGACATCAGTAAGTCTACGGATTTACAATGCCAAGTTCGGGGTTCGATTCCACACAGTAGTCATAGCAGATAGTCCAACGTAGCTTTGGTCTAAAAACAATCAAACCATCTGTAAAAAAGAAAGAAAGAAAAAACTGATTGATCATATTTGATTAAACTGATCGTATTTCATGTTTGATAAAAAGGTTGTTTTTTTTGCGTAAAGCTGTGCGAGGGCAATCTGCGTTAGCCGTTCCTAATTTACAAACTATGGACTAGAGGGAAGCATGAATATGAAGTAGAGAGGGCGTCAAATATTGAGATAGATGAATAGGATAGATCAAGACATAGAGGAGGATAGAAATTATTGGAGAAGGACTGCCCCAGGGGCCGACCCCGAAACTAGATGATATTAATATCGGATGTAAAAGATGACGAACACTAGAGGGAAGTCAGCTAATCAACTCCAACCTACCGCTAACTCTTGGATTACTCTTTTACCAACGTAAAGTGAGATTAAACGTCATTTTACAACGCCCCTATGACTGAAAGGGCGAGCATTTTAAATAATGGATGGCTAGCGTAGATAACCAGTTTAAATAAGGAATGGCTAGCGTAGATAACCAGTTTAAATAAGGAATGGCTAGCGTAGATAACCAGTTTAAATAA
>NW_013671069.1:28475-31194 GCF_000517525.1 Limulus polyphemus
CTGTCCAATCATAATAAACGACTGTTTACTAACATGTTACACAATGTGCTTATCTCTGTAAATGAATCTGTTTTCTCTGTCCAATCATAATAAACGACTGTTTACCAACATGTTACACAATGTGGTTATCTCTGTAAGGGAATCTGTTTTATCTGTCCAATCATAATAAACGACTGTTTACTAACATGTTACACAATGTGCTTATCTCTGTAAATGAATCTGTTTTCTCTGTCCAATCATAATAAACGACTGTTTACCAACATGTTACACAATGTGCTTATCTCTGTAAGGGAATCTGTTTTATCTGTCCAATCATAATAAACGACTGTTTACTAACATGTTACACAATGTGCTTATCTCTGTAAATGAATCTGTTTTCTCTGTCCAATCATAATAAACGACTGTTTACCAACATGTTACACAATGTGCTTATCTCTGTAAGGGAATCTGTTTTCTCTGTCCAATCATAATAAACGACTGTTTACCAACATGTTACACAATGTGCTTATCTCTGTGAGGGAATCTGTTTTCTCTGTCCAATCATAATAAACGACTGTTTACCAACATGTTACACAATGTGCTTATCTCTGCAAGCACAACTGTACTTTCTGTTTGCTATTAGAAATGCAGTAATGTAATCAAATATCTCAGTAACGACAAATTAAGATACAAGAAGGAGTGAAGCCCTGGCCTTGGCAACCGCCATTAAATAGAATTCGTGACGTCTTTACTAACCTTCTAAATGCTAAATTTTGTGACTTCTTCAAGGCAAGTAAAAATGTGTTAGAAGTAGGTCAAGATCATGCAATTAAGTGTTAACGAGAAGAAAAGTAAATACGAAGGAGAGCAGGCACCTGGTAGCACCTGGTGGGATAAGGGTGTGGTCTCGCGCTTGCTAAGAATATCCGTTATCTCTTCACTTAAAGGCTGGAGATCAACTTTTCTGTTCTCGTCTTTTCATCATCAAAATGGTTATTTTAAAGTTTTTGTATTTCCACAGTGAGGATAAAGATAATTTGGGTCAAAGTCACCGAGTTTACGAATATCAAAGTTTTCAAAGGCCATTTCGTGGTTTCAGCTTTTAGAAACCATTGTACCTTGTTTTATTCTAATCTTAAAAATTCTATAACTTTCCAACCTCACAGTAGATAAGTGCTTCTAGTTTAACTCACAATCCTCTACGTATGTAACGTGTATTGTTTGTGAGCACGAGGGAGAAAATCAAATAAGGCATTTCTGTTGTAGTTATAAATCAACGGTAGCTTTAATCGGACCCCTCCCCCCGGGGGCCCAGTGGCAGCGATATGTCTGCGGACTTACAACGCTAGAAACCGGGTTTCGATACCCATGGTGAGCAGAGCACAGATGGCTCACTGTGCAGCTTTGTGCTTAACTACAAACAAACAGAAAAATGTCATCGGAATCCTTTATTTTAATCACGTTATTCTTATATTTTGTAAACAGCGGTTCTCAAAAATCTCTCCTGCATTTCCTTAATATATATATTATTTTATCTTACACGTTTACACTTTACTTTCTTAAATCCATGTTCAACGGTTATTGTCTTGCACAGAAATAATATCTAGCCTAAACAGCGTAAGAAGATTTGTGCCAATAACTCCTCAAAAACAGGCGCTCGACTCGCAATCTGAAGGTCGCGGGTTCGAATCCCCGTCCCACCAAACAGCCGTGGAGGCGTTATAATGAGACGGTCAATCCCACTATTCGTTGGTAAAAGAGTAGCCCAAGAGTTGGCGGTGGGTGGTGATGACTAGCTGCCTTCCCTCTAGTCTTTCACTGCTAAATTAGGGACGGCTAGCGCAGATAGCCCTCGTGTAGCTTTGCCCGAAATTCAAAAACAAACAAACAAACAACAAACTCCTGTTACCTAGCTGTCTATCTATATAACTAAGCGCACGTGTTACTAGAAACATCTTTTTTAAGACTGCGATTTATAACCAAAGTTTAATAGCAGCTTATTCGATTAATAACTGTATGATTTTCAAATTAGTAATGTTTAGTTTGCTTGCAGTCCGGGGGTTTATCTCCCCCACAGTTAATAAACCCGTGAACTAAAACCCTTGGATTCAAATTCAGTCATCGAAGTATATATAAAAATGGCACTTAATGTATTACAACCGTGTATGTTTTTTAAACCCAGGCATTTTTGTGCCTACTGTTTGTTACTTTCAGAATTTTTACGTAAACTGTCCCTAATCTTGAAATGATTGGCTAGAGGGAAGGCGGCTAGTCAACATATCAAATCGCCAATTCTCGGGCTGCTTTTGTCTGACCGAATAGTGGAATTTGATCGTTACTCTTACACCAAAAACGTACTTTTTTTTTTGCAGTATTGGCACGCGAACCGTGATTCCTCGGATTAACAGTCTGGGCACGTTAACCGCTAGTTTTCTCTCTTGGCCCTAACGCCATCTTACAAAATAAAAGAGTCTCTTAGGGTGTAGGTACTGAAATAAAGAAAGTATTTTTAGATACACAAAAATAAACCAAAGAATACATTTTATGAACGTTTTAATTAAGAATTCTTATGATTACGAATGAAGCACTAACACTTTAAAGTTGACAATGTGTATACTATTGAAAAGGTGGTTGAAAACAATTCAGGAAACCAAGTTTTGAAATGTTTGTTTGTAGTTATTACACAATGGGCTATCTGTGCTCTGCCCACCACGGGTACTGAAACCCGGTTTCTAGCGTT
>NW_013671069.1:32133-34783 GCF_000517525.1 Limulus polyphemus
ATATATGCTGAAAGGACCAGAACATAAACACAGTACTTAATAAAAACAACAGAACATAAACACAGTACTTAATAAAAACAACAGAACATAAACACAGTACTTAATCAAAACAACAGAAGGTGAGCACAGTACTTAATAAAAGGCAACAGAGCATAAACATTGTACTTAATAAAAACAACAGAACATGAATACAGTACTTAATAAAAACAACAGAAGGTGAGCACAGTACTTAATATAAAGCAACAGAACATAAACATTGTATTTAATAAAAACAACAGAACATGAACACATTACTTAATAAAAAACAACAGAACATAAACACAATACTTAATAAAAAACAGCAAAACATAAACAATGCGCTAAATAAAAAAACAACAGAACATAAACATTGTACTTAATATAAAGCAACAGAACATGAACACAGTACTTAATAAAAAACAACAGAACATACACTTGCTGCTTTGACAGAAAACGAAAATAAAACGTAAACACTGTGTTTAATGAAAAACAAAATATAGGTACAAATATTTTTTTATCGACATGTCAGAAGAGATGAAGGAAGGCAGCTAGTCATCATCACCCACCGCCAACTCTAGGGCTACTCTTTTACCAACGAATAGTGAGATTGACCGAAACTTTATAACGCCTCCACGGCTGAAAGGGCGAGCATGTTTGGTAGGACGGGGATTCGAACCAGCGCCCCTCAGATTGCGAGTCGAGCTCCCTAACCACCTCGCCATACCAGGCCTAATATTGCTCTTTATATTTTGTATAAATATTCTTATCAAATCTGCTCGAAAACTATCGCGTTTAGAAATGCCATTTCATTGCTAAACTTTAAAATTTGTTGACTGAACGTAGGTTAGAGTTGGTAAGGTTAGGTTAGAGTAAGTTTTTAACAGCCTTTGATCTGTTGCTCACCTCTCGTCCTGGTGTAATTTTAAATTAAAGTTTTTATTAAATCTATTGTACTGGGCGTGACCTAGCGTTTAATGTGCCGGATTTTGAATTCGAGAGTTCACGGTGTCTTGTTGCAGCAGGCTCGCGCTCTGCAATTTGGCGTCGTGTGTACGTTATAAGAGTGACAGTCAAATCCCATTACATGAGTAGAGTATCCCAAGAGTTGGCGGCGGGTGATGCTGACTATCTGCCTTATTTCTTGTCTTTCAGACCAGAATTAGGGACTCCTGGGGCATATGTCATTTGTGTAGTTTTTTTCGCGTATTTTCCATAACAACGTAAACTAAATTTACAAGTTGTCATGCGATATCTGAAAACTTATTAGTAGTGAATACGATAATATTGAGGTCTGTATACCATTTGTAGCAATTGTTACCCATTTGGTTGCTATGCTACCGCTGTGTATTTTACTACTCCTTTTAGAAGCAACAGTATTGGTTTAAGTCTTCTCCTCCTCATTTTAGTTGCTACAATATTAGTGTCAGATTTTTATGGAATCTGATTGTGACGCCAGACTTTTTTGTTCCAAGTTTTTTTTGTGTATTTGTAATTAAAAAAAACATAGCTACACAATGGGTTATCTGTGCTCTGCCTACCACGGGTATCGAAACCCGATTTCTAGCGTTATAAGTCCGCAGACATAACGCTGGGCCATTTTGGGTGGAAGGGGGGAGGCGATATAAAATAGGGATTGTTTAAAAAGCAACAAATTCGGACGTGACTTGAAGTTAAACATGTAAGAGAAAAAACTATCGAGACTCTAATAAACTCTTTTTGCCATCTTGGGTCAAAGTTTAACGATGCATACTCGACTTAAAGATATAAATCATAGGTTAGTTTAGGCGGAATTAACAATAGTTTCGTGTTTTTGTTGTTGTTTTTTCAGGAAAGTACCAGACACATCTTTCAGTATATTATATATATCTTAAAACATTCAGTTGTTTGAAATAGATAATAACGAAAGTACTTTGGGATGATGTTTCAATGAAAAGACAAGATGGAATCCTCAATAGCCACGGCACTTGAAATTCTTTTAGGCAGTAAATTAGAGTAGATTAATCTATGAGAACCTTAGGCGTAATCAAGTACATCAATCGAAAGGGTTTGACCTCCCGAGTCCAAAACTGTAATTATATTTCAAATCGGTTTAGAAATAATCGAGCTATGAGCTAAAACGGAGCCATTCTATGAGCCGTTATGCCGCGGCTGATAAAACGGCCACATTAAAAAACTAACATAGAAATGTATACATCGAAGTCGCTCTCAACAACGTCCAACTAGACCAGGTGAGCATATAAATAATGGAAGTTACTAGTGGTTAGCGAGCTGGTTTGTGAACCCGAGAGTTCACGGCTCGAGCCCTGTTGCCACAAGATGGCAGTTTGAGGTCGAGGTTAAGTTATAATATTGAGGGTAATATTCTCCGTTTCGACTAAAATAGCCCCAAAGTTGGCGGTGTGTGCTATTGACTAACTGCCTTCTGTCTAGTCCATCGCTACAAAATTAGGGACGGCTAGCACAAATAGTCCTCAAGCAGCTTTGCGTGAAATTCAACAAACAAGCAAACTATTACGCTCGTTTCGTTAAAAATACAGTCACGTCATACAGGAAACATCGTTCTATAGGCTCCGCGCACATCGCTGTTAACGTGTAATCAATGTGACACATTCAAGTCAACACTGTCCACATT
>NW_013671069.1:35553-37096 GCF_000517525.1 Limulus polyphemus
GTCGACATGCCTGGTTGATGGTCCGTGGTTCTCACCACTTTGCTGGGTCAAGACACATGGTCGACATGCCGGGTTGATGGTCCATGGTTCTCACCACTTTGCTGGGTCAAGACACATGGTCGACATGCCGTGTTGATGGTACGTGGTTCTCACCACTTTGCTGGGTCAAGACACATGGTCGACATGCCGGGTTGATGGTCCGTGGTTCTCACCACTTTGCTGGGTCAAGACACATGGTCGACATGCCGGGTTGATGGTCCGTGGTTCTCACCACTTTGCTGAAAAATAATAATAATCGTGCTTTACACTTTGGGGTCCCTCGGTGCGGCAGCGGTAATTTTACGAATTTACAACTTTGAAATAAAGGGGGTCGATTCCCCTCGGCGGACACAGCAAATGTGGCTTTGCTATAAAAAAAAAACACGAAAACTTTGGGGCTGTGGATGCGTTACAAAAGTAAATGTCAAATTCTACTCTTCAATTAGAGTAGTTCAAGAGTTAGCGGTGGGTGTTTCCCTCTAGTCATTTCAGAATTAAGGACAATTAGCGTAGCTAGTCCTTTGGAAACTTTTCAAGAATCAAGAATACAAATCAAATTGAAACATTCTTTGGTGAATATAAAAATGGTGTTGTTTCTCATAGTTTTGGATAATGATTTCAAACACCCAAATTTTTGCTACTTGAGGGGGTTAAAAATCAAATCCAACACTTTTAGAGTTACTAGACACGAAACCAGTTTGGTTCATGGTACGTTTTTTGTTGTTATTGTTGTTTTGGGGGGAAATATATATATATTTTTTTTTGAAACATGGATTGCTTATTTTTATGTAATTCAAGGTGAACGAAATGTATCATATTTTCACTCATTATAGATTGTATTACGCCCTTTTTTTTTTCTAATAAAAGCTGGAAGAGAAAAGAGGATAGCCTTGAAAGTATTAAATTAAAAACTATTATTCTCCGTTAGTATAACGAGAAAAAAGACAAAGAAAGATTGACATTTCACAACGGGAACTTTTACTATAAAAGGAGCTTATTCTGCTGTCCAAGCTAACTACAGACTTTCTGCAGTAAGGCTCTGTGTTTACACTTTCAAGATTCATCATGCTTCGAGTTGTAAGTATATTACATTACGGACGTTTCAGTTGTTTAGTTCAAACTAAGCTAACATTGAATATTGCTAACAATTGTAATCTTTGTTGCTTTATTCGGATAAGAGGTGGCGCATTGTTAAATAGGAATAGAACATCGAATTTTAGTGTTTTAGTCTCTTAAGTTTATCGCTGAGCCATTGGGGGGAGGGAGGCTTTTGGTTGTTTATTTTAGAGCAACGCTAGACAATTGGCTATTTGTGTTCTGTCCACCACGTGGAATTGAACCACGAATTTCAGCGTTGCAAATTCAAAATTCCCACTGACCCACTGGGAGGCAAAAATATGAATACCAATATATTATTTTTGTACATGATGATATAATATAATTCTCCTGTGATACGTCTGCGGACTAACAACGCTAGAAACGGGTTTCGATACCCGTGGTGGGC
>NW_013671069.1:38103-50681 GCF_000517525.1 Limulus polyphemus
TTAACTCCAATTGGTTTGTTGTCCTTAACAAAGTCAAATCAACAAATATCGTAACTACAGATCATATTTTTAATGATATGAGGAAGTAGTTGAGGAAGTAATCGGAAGTTGTCACGAAACTGGAAGTAGAGAAATTGTAGGAAATTTCAGTCGAGAATGAGATTATTCCTTTAGTGTGGATATTTGTTTGCTTTCCAATTATTGCACGTTTCGAACTTAAATTTTCACGCTGTTGTTGGAAAACGTTAATTGAATTATTTTACTGTGTTTTCTACTAAATCTCATTATAGGAGCTCATTATAGCTGAAATAACTGACACGTTCCTGTTTTTTTATATGAATATATCTAGCTACGTAAAGCGTTAAATAAAATATTTGTTTATCACCTTTAATATACTTTAAACGTGGGTGAATTAACGTACAGACTGAAATACACGTTGGAACATGAGGTTTTATTAACCCACAAACCGCCTAGCTCTCCAAAAAACCTCTTTGTTGGGTGGAATTTCAAGCTTATATCTTTACTCTAAAACAAACATGATAAAACCTTATATTTTAACGTCGTATTTCAGTCTCTAAGTTTCCTTTATATTAATATTTTAAATTATATTTTGTGCTTAAAAGAGAAATCGTACGATCGACTAAGTGAGTTCCGTGTATATGAATAAGTTAAATATTTCATTAGGCCTAAATCTTCATTTGTTTTCCAGCTGTTGATCGCTGTTCTTGTGGCCATGGTTAGTGCCCAGGTCTTCCACAGCTATATTAACTACGCATCGACTGGCTACCCCTGGGTGCACCCTGGAGTTGTAACCCATTACAAGACCCCTGTTTTGAACTACTACAACACTTTTCCATACGTGCGTCGTCACTTTTACTGGTAGGGAGAGAAGCGACGAACACGACTTCTTTTGACTGCAGTGAGCAGGAACGAATAATTATATCTACCTTCCGGTCTCTGTCTCTTCTTGTGTGAATTAAAACCGTCTGTAACATACTTTGATTATTAATAAACTAATTTTTACTTCTTCATTCAAGTTTCTTTTTATTTTATGTATCGTTAAACTTTGACCCAAGATGGCAAAAAGAGTTTATTAGAGTCTCGATAGTTTTTCTCTTACATGTTTAACTTCAGGTCACGTCCTAATTTGTTGCTTTTTAAATAATCCCGATTTTATATCGCCTCCCACCTTCCACCCAAAATGGCCCAGCGTTATGTTTGCGGTCTTACAACGCTAGAAACCAGATTTCGATACCCGTGGTGGGCAGAGCACAGATAGCCCATTGTGTAGCTTTGTTCTTAACTTCAAATAAACAAACAAGCTTTTCTCACTCATGGTGTATTCTGAAACAGAATAACATGATGGAGCTACAGCTCACTTTAACCCGAGGGGATCCACATACTGGCTCACATTGAAATAAGGGTAGTTCACTTTAGCCCGAGGGGATCCACATACTGACTCACATTTAAATAAGGGTAGTTCACTTTAACCCGAGAGGATCCACATACTGACTCACATTGAAATAAGGGTAGTTCACTTTAGCCCGAGGGGATCCACATACTGACTCACATTTAAATAAGGGTAGTTCACTTTAACCCGAGAGGATCCACATACTGACTCACATTTAAATAAGGGTAGTTCACTTTAACCCGAGGGGATCCACATACTGACTCACATTTAAATAAGGGTAGTTCACTTTAACCCGAGAGGATCCACATACTGACTCACATTTAAATAAGGGTAGTTCACTTTAACCCGAGAGGATCCACATACTGACTCACATTTAAATAAGGGGAGTTCACTTTAGCCCGAGGAGATCCACATACTGACTCACATTTAAATAAAGATAGTTCACTTTAACCCGAGAGGATCCACATACTGACTCACATTTAAATAATTCTATGCTTTTTTGCTTGTTACAACACTCAGTATAAAGAAGTTACCAAACATTGGAGGAAATCCCTCACATTCTATTTAAAACGCATAAGGGACCCAACGTTAATTAATGGAATTATTATAATATTCGTGTATATTTTTTTCCCGTGACTCGAATATGATTAGATTTACCCTAACACTTTTCAGACACAGTTATATTATAATCTTGATTATACGACGTTCTTCTCGCTGTCGCGAGAAATTGTGTTTCTTTGTGACGATCGATCCTGAATAAACATATGTCATTATTACAATTTTACTTGTCAGCATTAGTATTAGGCCTATTTCATTTTTAAACACTACATTCTCAATTTGGTCCCTCAGAGATTTTCAAAAACAGTATTTCACCATACTATATTCGACATGTCATTACCGACGACGCCTTTCGCTTAATCCAGAGCTCTTCAGGTCGGCTGGGATACTTACAGAAAATACAGCAGTGGTCGGAATACAACGGAGTAGTGGTCAGAACACTATCATGAACCACTATCGTGGTTCATAATAGGGATCGCCCAGGAATCGAACACAAATTCTAATAGAACATACGAAAAAAAAACATCTTAAAAAGTAGACTTGTTCTTGAAACAACACTCAAGAACTTCTATCTCAATGGCTAAAGCTGCTACAATATTAATAATAACAAAAAAGTTGATTTTTTCCGATTTTCAGACAAAATTCGCCCATTTGTTCTTCACGTTATTATATTATTCATATTACACGTTCTTTTTTCACAAGCCTACGGAAAGAAACGGTATATTTTATTTAAACCTGGGCAAACCTACTAAAAAACTCCTGCGCAGGTCATAGGACTATTTTTATGTGAATTCTCTAGAGCCGTAGCCAGGAAAATTTTTCAAGGTTGGTATGCTGGTAGTTTGTTTAAAACAAGAGCAGAAAACTGTAAACTATTTTCTCTAGGTAAAACCATTTTTTGCACATGAGAAATTAATTAACACCACTTATATGTACTGAATACCTTACGTTAATATATTGAAAATATGGTGTTATAATATCTACACTAGCGAAAGTAGTCGGCTTCGCACAGGTTATTAGGTTATATTTTAACAAGTGCATAAAATGTTTCATGAAACCTTATAAGTGTAGTGAGTGTTGGTATAATAAGTAAAATATCGATTCGCGATTTTCCTAACATCCACGCGTTACTGTTCGCGATTCCACTTTAACGAATATCAGTTATCTAAGAAATAAACACTGTTTGTTTGTTATGAATTTCGCGCAAAGCTACACGAGGGCTTTCTGCGCTAGCCGTTCCTAATTTAGCAGTGTAAGACTAGAGGAAAGGCAGCTAGTCATCACCACCCACCGCTAACTCTTGGCCTACTCTTTTACCAACGAATAGTGAGATTAAGCGTCACATTATAACGCCCCCACGGCTGAAAAGGCAAGCATGTTTCGTGGGATGGGGATTCGAACCCGCGCCCTAACCACCTGACCATGCCGGGCCACATCTTACTTAGGCAACATCGGGAGTATTATACAGTTGTCACTGAATAGAACTATACGATATATAATAAGATTCGCTTTAAACACCATATAAAATAAGAACAAATGAACTATAGAAATATACATCCTAATGAAATATAATTTTGTAGAAAGCATAGTAAAACTATGCTACTAAAAATATTTATCGGTTTAATTGTGCTAATTTTGTTCTTAATAAGTAATGGGCTATAACGTGTCATTAACCCCTTTGACTGCGGGTGCTTCCTACGCGCGCGGAATTTTTGCGAGCCGTAAACTGCATACTATGGATGGGCAACCAATTTTTTTCCAGTGGCCAGTCGATCACAGAAATCGCCACTCTATTAATAATACGGAAGGTTTTCGCTAAATTAATTTATTTCAGGATTTTAAGGACAGTCAAGGTCAGTTACAAACACAACGCAAAAACACAAAAAAATATATACTTTACAAAATTACAAAAAAGCGTGAAATTTGAATGAAAGATTTGGCATTCTTTTTCTCTGACCAGCTAAAAAACACACTATCGATGATTCTACGAGTTGGCCACACATGGCCATTGGCCAATGGGCTGCTCGCATCGGCTGTATATAGCATGCTTGCATTCAACTGCCGGAGGCGGACAGTATTCAATGGGTTAATCTTCCTCAGTACTGCTACTACTGGAGTCTACTTAAAGAGTCCTACTACAGGAGTCTACTTAAAGAATCCTGCTATAGGAGTCTACTTAAAGAATCCTACTACAAGAGTCTACTTAAAGAATCCTACTACAGGAGTCTACTTAAAGAATCCTACTACAGGAGTCTACTTAAAGAATCCTACTACAGGAGTCTACTTAAAGAATCCTACTACAGGAGTCTACTTAAAGAATCCTACTACAGGAGTCTACTTAAAGAATTCTACTACAGGAGTCTACTTAAAGAATCCTACTACAGGAATCTACTTAAAGAATCCTACTACAGGAGTCTACTTAAAGAATCCTACTACAGAAGTCTACTTAAAGATAATACTACAGGAGTCTACTTAAAGAATCCTACTACAGGAGTCTACTTAAAGAATCCTACTACAGGAATCTACTTAAAGAATCCTACTACAGGAGTCCACTTAAAGAATCCTACTACAGGAGTCTACTTAAAGAATCCTACTACAGGAGTCTACTTAAAGAATCCTACTACAGGAATCCACTTAAAGAATCCTACTACAGGAGTCCACTTAAAGAATCCTACTACAGGAGTCCACTTAAAGAATCCTACTACAGGAGTCTACTTAAAGATAGTACTAGATAGGTACTTGTGTTTTTTATTTGGATATATTGTTACTGAAATAATGGATATTCCACTGTAGATTACACAATACTTGGTCCGAACCCCGGATTTTAGAGTTCTAAGTCCATAAACTTACCGCTGTTCCACCGAGGGACATTACGCAGAAAAGAATGATTATTCAATAACGGATGTACTGACAAACTAAATAATGCTCAATATATTACAGATACTTTCGCCCCCTAGTGGCACAGCGGTGCGTCTGCGGAATTACAACGCTAGAAACTTCGATACCCGTGGTGCACAGATAGCCCATTATGTAGCTTTGTGCTTAATTACAAACAGACAACTATCTTTATCTAATTTTGAATTGATAAAGTTAAACGACACTTCTGTAAGTGCTAATTACAACTAACAATAAAACATAACATAAAAACATAACAGTACAATAAAACATTTACTCAATCACTTACTGCGTAAAAATTACCGTATTTTTTAGAATATAAGACGCACCCTTATTTTGAAGACAAAGTTTTTGGGGGAAAAAAGCTTCAGTCGCATTTGAAAGATTTTTATTCAACAAAAATTTAATTTGATACTTTAAAAAATAGTATATATTGTTCTAAACACAAAAGTGCTCAAAATATCAAAATAAGAAAATACCGTAAATCAAAAAAAGGTTTACTGTTATTTAGTTTAGTTCAAAACCTACAAAATCTTCATTGCTTTCACTGTAATTTATTTTTTTATTATTTAGGGAGCATTATAAATAGTTATGTTTTTAAAAGAAAAAAAACTACTATTGTTATAAATAACACATTCAATAGCTAGTACACATTTGTAGCTAGTACAAACCCCATCCCTCCATTACCACAGCGCCATCTCTTGGGATACTCTTTAACCAAAGAAAAATGGAATTAACCGACGCTTTATAACTCCCCCACGGGTGAGCTTGTGAGTATATATATATATACTTTACTTAAGAACCACAAAATACAGATTTAACTTAAAGAATGTCGCGCCATCTATTAGCAACATTTCTTTCTAGCCCTTCATCCCCATATTAATACTTTAAAGTTATTTTTAATAAATTTGATTAGTTCAAAATATTTCCAGATATTATTGCTAGTAATACTCGTAGGTTGTGCCAAGAATAATAGTTATCTCCCAATTAATTTTATTAGTACGTTCAGCTAAGGATAAGATCTATATATTATTATTATTTTTTAATTTATTTTGTGTTCATTCAATCCGTGTTTTAAATTACTTCAAGTTTGTCCTGTATAAATGTTCCCACATTCACAAGTTATTTGCTAAATACCAGTTCTCTCCACTACATCGGTTTAGTCTTTAGTTATATTTAAGAAACTTGCTAACCTTGTCCATCTCTTTATATATAATAAAAACATATTGTTACTCTTTTTCTAAATCGTTGCATTGTTTAACAGTTATTAATAGTTCCAGTGAGTCATTTTATATTAATATTGTTGTCCCTGTTTTTTAATGATAACTCATTGTTAACATATTATTAAAAAGTAGTGTAGTAATTTAGTTAATAATTTTAAATTTACAAATGATAACAAACATTTTTTTTTGAAGATTTTAAAACTTTAAGGAAGAAAATGAGATTATTTGAAGAGCAGATAAAGAGAGTTAAACAAAACAACACTTATTAAATAATAAACAAAGATATTGAAAGAAGGTCCGCACGAGAAGATAGAAAATGATAATTTGAATAAATGCGAAAGTAAATTCCGGGTAACTTTGTATTACATCCTATGCCTTAAGTCCGTAAGAGTTGGGGACAGTTTTAGATCTGTTGTATCTAATATTAAGAGTTCTACGTACAACGTAGTAAACTTCGTAAAAACACAGTTAAAAATTCGTTGGAATTTATTGAAAGAATTAAACATATAACGTTAGATCAGAATAATATTATATTATCTTTTGATGCTCTTTCATTGTACTTGTGGATACAATCATTGCATGTTTTGAGAATGAATTAAAAGACTTTGGTGTTTTTTCATTTCGCGCCAAGCTACACGAGAGCCGTCCGCGCTAGACAACCTTAATCTAGCAGTGTTAGACTATAGGGGAGGCAGCTAATGAACACCACCCACCGCCAACTCTTGGGCTACTCTTTTACCAACGAAAAGTGAGATTGACCGTTAGATTATAACGCTCGTACGGCTGAAAGGACGAGCATGTTCGGTGTAACGGCGATTCGAATCCGCGACCCGTAGGTTGCGAACTGAGCGCCCCCTAACCATTTAGCCAAATTAAAATTAAATAAGAATTCAGCTTTAGAAATCATTGATTCCGTTAAACCTCTTGTATTATGTGTTACAAATTTATTTTTTAACTTAAAATTAAAATGTATTGACAAAATGAATGTTTGGCAATGGACTTTCCATTATTTCCGTTACTATGTGATTTGTTCGTTGACAGTTTTGAAACTGCAGCGTTAGATAAAGATTAAAAAACTGGAAATTTATATAAGGTATGTTGATGACAGTTTTTATATAGCGCCATATTAAAAAGAATTTAAATGATTTTGCTAATTATTATAATAATATAACATTGACAATTTATTATGTTTACATACAACTATTTACTTTTGTACATGTTTTTGTAAGCAAAAACAAGGGTAAACTGAAAACTGTTGTTTATTTCAAACCATTCTCGGTAATCATGTCTTAGTAAAACTAAAAAAATCGGGGCCTTTTTATTCTAAATTATAATAATAAAAGAGTGTGTGTGTGTGTGAGAGAGACCACCATAAATCCAAGAGGAAAGGACCTAGAAACCTGAAATTTTGCACCCGTACTAAGTGAACCCTGAGGGTGTGCATTTGGGTATTATCACTTATATTATCCACATCCGTGCATGCGCGCCCCATAATATATCCTGTAGTATATCAGTTAGATTAACAACTTTTAATATAAAGAAAACCCAGTGCGTTTTGGAAAAAAATGCGTTCCAACAATGGGTTTTATGTCATGTTGCTTAGTTACAAAAGTATAACCTAATATTGTTGTTGTTGGTCTATGTACTGAAATTATAAAATAAAATGTATAGACAACAAAACTGGAAAAATATTTGTTGATTTCTTAATATAGAGTCTCCGTTGATTAAAGATGTTTGTTTTTTTTATTAAAAACGTTGGTAATATAACAGAAAATAGCTTAATTCAGAAACGATTTAATTTTAAAATTGGATCAATATTTTTATTTTCATGATAAATCTTATGCACTTGTTAAAATATATCAACCTAATAACCTGTGCTAAGCCGGGTACTTTCGGTAGTATAGATATAATTTTAAAATTAGATTGTTAACAGAAATATAGGAACAACGAGTCCTTACTAATGAAGTATATGGCAGTAGAAAGGGGTTAACAAAAAATGGTTTCTGTTGTGGCTTAGGCCTGACCTATCTTGTCAAACAATGGAACAATTCAGTAAACAAGATCAGACATGTTCCTGATATAACTAACGACAAAACTGATCTAATAACACGTGAATGTAGGAATTTTTATATAGAACAAATCTGAAGAAATGTAAAATACAGATTGAATGAATACAAAAGAAATATTTAAAAATAATAATATAGAAATCTTACCTTTAGCTGAACGTACTAATAAAATTATAAATATGATTAAATGGGGGGGGGGGGAGAAAGCTGTTATTTTGGCTCAACTTACGAGTATTATTAATAATAATAGTCACGAATTTATTGAATTAAAATGGGGATGAAAGGCCAAAGGGAAAGGTTGTTAATAGATGGCGTGAAATTGTTCAAGCTGAATCCGTATGTAAATATGATTGTGTGATTCTTAAGTAAAATATAGGCTTAACTCTTGCAAAATATTGTACTGCTACTGACGATGAAGTAAGATGTTAAAATTTCTACAGTGTATGAGATTTTTTCCACAGCTTATTCACTAATTACCTTAAATATCAATGTCAAAAAATGTAAGCGTTTTCCACCTTTTCAGTTAAAACGGACAAAAATATTTCTCGAAATTCTTGTTGGAGTTCTATCAGTATCCTACAATGTAACGGAATAGCCTTTCAAAATTAACAAAATTTCAAGGGTGATCCAAAATTTCGCCTGCGTACACAGTGGTCAACTTCGTGACCTTGATGACGCAAGAAGGTTAGATTACACGAGCCGTAAAAGTAGCAAGAGGTGTTTCTGTTTTGTTGCACTAACTTCAAGGCAACTAAAGGCCTAACACAACTGAGAATAGAAAAAAGGCATGTTACATTGTTATAAGTACCCCACCCATCTGGTTGTCGTGAACTGAAATGGATGGAGGAACTGTTATCCTTGAAAATTGTAAAAAATAAGGATTGCCCTTTTTTTTTTATCTTCGTCACACAGTTGGATAACGCTGATTGTTATGTAGATAGATCTGAAAATGGATGATGGAGTGTATTTGTTTTTTGTGTTTTTTTGTAAGCAAGTAGTATAAAAGAGCCAGACTCCGCACTCTGCATCAACTCAGACTTTCTGCAGTAAACGTCTGTATCCTACAAGAACTACGAACATGATCCGTATTGTAAGTATACATTTCACTCGATACTTCCCCCCCCCCCCAATAAGCTTTGAACTAATAGTTTAGAGAATAGCATTTCATTTAGGCTTAAACGGGTAAGAATCTATGCAAGAAATTTTACTAGGTCAGTAAATAGCTATTTCTGAGTAGTGTCCGCATGTTAATGTTTATATTTTGTAGTCAAATTATTAATGTAGTATTTAATATTCTTGGTTATCTGAACTTTTTGTGGTTGACAGTTACATAAAGGAGGTATCACGTGTCTAATATATTTTTTGCCATTTGTAGAAGTCGTTAACTAAAAGATAAAGCAGTCTTGTAGCCAGTTCTGGTTAAAATACTCTAGATCAGATCTTTGTCCAAATGACAATCTAAAATAGTTATTACTTTGATCTTTGTTCATAACAAAGCTTGGACTTTTAGTATTTTGATATACACTGCTTTAATGTATTACCAAATAACGTTAATCTCTAGCCTTTAATGTAGAAAAGTTTGACCAGAATTGGTCACACCGTTTCCAGCCTGTGTAACAACGTCATCAATTGATCAGTGATTTTCCTGCCAGAAGATGTTTTCATAATTTTTTGTATAAGTAGTCATAGTAACTACTACTATGTTATTTTTTTTTTTTTTTTGCCTGCGTGACAACTTTCTAAAATGTAATTTGTCTATTGCAGAGATAGTTACACTGTTCATCATTTAGTTAATTATGTTTCTTCAATCTCCAGGTGCTTTTCGCTCTCCTGTTGGCTGTGGCTAGTGCCCAACTATTAACCAATTATGTACATTACTCAGCCACCGGCTATCCTTGGCTGAGCCCTAGGATTGTGACTCACGTTGGAACTCCTCTCGTGGCCCGCTACGCTCCTTGGCCTCTTCTGCGTGCTCCTGTTCTCCTGTAGGGAAATTACTGCTGATTTAATTGAAATATTATATGACGACTATATGAATGATCTGACGTTGATTTAAAGTTATGTTTTTTTTTGGCTGTATTTTCTTCTTTAAATCTTGTTTAACATCTGTAGAAGTCTTACTCTGTTAATAAACTACTTTTCTGTAATTCTGTTATATTTGGCTTTTATTGGTGATTTTACAAATGTTTAAGTACTTTAAGTTGAATTTTTTATTAATCTTAAACAACATAATATATTCACAAGAGTAGTATAAATCAGTCTTATGTGCTATATATTTCTGCACACAATAAGTAACGTTACCACGTTCAAATTAAATTCACTTTGATCTTATCTCAAAGATAACTTGCTTCACTTAATGTTATAAAAAGGGCTTGGGAAGTGAATCAGCTTTCAAATTTATTTAGCAAATAGTCGCTAAAAGTAATTATAAACTTACAGAGGAATGTTTTGTTTTATCAAAATCGAGCCTTTTTATAGGGTAATAACTGTGGATTACATTCCCATAAAAAGGCGAATAGTGAAACAACTTAAATATTTTATATTGGATTTACGTAGCTTTTGATATGTAAACAATAAAGCGTTTGAAATACCTTTACGTAAAAACCGTTACACTCAGGACTAATAGAAACGTTAGAGGTAGAAATAGTTAGTATTAAAGGGAATTTTGAAAATTATAACTAACTATGTATACCTGCTACTGTATGTTTTTAAACAAAATTGTTTTCAAATTTGCGTGTTGCACATCTTCAGTTTTTACAGGTTTTTTCAAAGTATATTGCTTTTATAGCTATCACGGTACCTTAAGTTTGACATACTGTCGTGTGACTGTATTATGGAATGTAACACCACAGTAACAAGCTTACGTAAGTTTAATTGACGCTAGGCCTAACTGCACTCGCAATTCTGGGTTTAACTAACGCTAGGACTACATGCGCTTGCAATTCTGAGTTTAACTGATGCTAAGCCTTCCTTTTGCGTTTGTATTTCCGAGGTGGTTTGAAATAAAATTTCTAACTTAGTTTGCATTCACACTATGAAGTGTGCGACCATGGCCTTGATTTAAAAAAAAACACACACATAAAAACAGGTCTTTAAAAAGATTTTAGACTTGCCTAACGAGACAGGAATTACTCGAGAACTAGCAATTAACGAACCGGATTTGAAGCAGAAGTTTGATGCCGCTAGAAGTAAAAACACGTGTCTGCCCACACAATGCCTTGCAAAAGAAATACGCCTTAAGCAGTAGAATGTAAAATTATTCGTAACGTTAGAATCTTCTGTTGCTAAGCCTGAATAATTCAATAAAATGTCATCATAGTGCAGATTTAAAAAACAAAAGGCAGAATAACTAGTAAACTTTTCTGACTTGAGAAACCAGAATACATAGTTTTGTTTTTATTATAACTATTTGACCTCTCGAAGCACAAATAAAACAAATAATGGTCAACAATTAGGCCGAGCATGGTCTGATGGTTTGAGTACCTGCATTGTGAATCCAAAGGTTTAAAGTCCTCTTCCTGTTGTCGCCAAAACGCGCTCCGTCAAATCTTACTATTCGGCAGACAAGAAAGAGTAGTTAAAAAGTTGGTGGTGGGTAATGTTGACTGGCTGCCCTTCCTCTAGTTTATTGTTTTTCGCAAAAATTCTAAACAAACAAATGAACAACAACTAAACAATTTAAAGAATTTAATTAGAACAAGGGATCTGCTGGTCCGTTTAGGTCGTCCCATTAATCAAAGCCAGCCCCTTACCATTCAAATATTTATAAAACCTTCCCTTAAACTCCTTTAAGATAACTGCATCCACCTCATCTGAATGTAACTCATTCAAAAGGCCAACCACCCTTTTAGAAAAATATAGCTGTCCAAGCTGAAGATGATTTCTACATTACAACACTTTAAATTCGTCTCCCGTAGTCCTACCATTCTCATTATTAAATACGAAAGAAAATATGGTGCATCAACACTATTAATCTCCTTAACAATTTTAAACATCTCGATTAGATCACCTCGAACTCTTATTCTGATCTTGTTTCAATCTATTATGAATAAACACTCTAAAAACTCTAGCGCGTAACCCTTACTACTTTAAGGACTTTTGTTGTCTAATAATTTTGGCACGGATAAAGATTTAAACTGTAGTATAGTACGTTTTGTGATGAGGAAAATGATAAAATACTAGTTAAACTAGTTGTTACTGATGTACCACATGGTGACAGGTTAGTGTAACGGTGGTTTATGTTGTAATCCCAGGTATAATAAAAACTAAGGTTAGGATAGTTTTGAGTTAGTTGTTACTGACGGTACCACATTGTTACAAATTAGTGGTTTATGTTGTAATCCAAGGTATAATAAAAACTAAGATATGGATAGTTTTGGGCTAGTTGTTACTGATGTACCACATTGTTACAAATTAGTGGTTTAT
>NW_013671069.1:51446-58812 GCF_000517525.1 Limulus polyphemus
GTTACTGATGTACCACATTGTTACAAATTAGTGGTTTATGTTGTAATCCATGGTATAATAAAAAACTAAGGTTAGGATAGTTTTGAGTTAGTTGTTACTGATGTACCACATTGTTACAAATTAGTGGTTTATGTTGTAATCCAAGGTATAATAAAAAACTAAGGTTAGGATAGTTTTGAGTTAGTTGTTACTGACGTACCGCATTGTTACAAATTAGTGGTTTATGTTGTAATCCAAAATGTAATAAAAAACTAAGATATGGATAGTTTTAAGTTAGTTGCTACTGATGTACCACATTGTTACAAATTAGTGGTTTATGTTGTAATCCAAAATGTAATAGAAAACTAAGATATGGATAGTTTTAAGTTAGTTGCTACTGATGTACCACATTGTTACAAATTAGTGGTTTATGTTGTAATCCAAAATATAATAAACAACTAACTGGTAAATTGAAGAACCATTTTTACACTAATGAAATTTTGATGATGTGCTTGATAAAAGAGATTAGTAAATATTAGTTAAGTTAATTACTATTTCATTTACGTTTTTCAAATATCATGGAATCTGACTGATTCACTTAATTCTGTTTTGTTTACATGATATTTATGTTCAACAGAGAAACCAATTCTCAGGGTGTGGTTCCATTTTTACTTTTTAGCTCATAACTCCGCCATCTCTTGACCGATTTGAGATATACTTACAGTTTTGGACTCAGGATGTTTAACCCTTTCGATTGATGTACTTGACCAAGCCTAAGAGTTCATAGATTAATTTATTCTAATCCTGCCTAAAATAATTTCAGTTTGAGGGTAGACCGATAGAAATCCTGATGAGTAATAAAATCGAATCCGGTATACGTGCTCCCCAAATATGGTATTGCTGGCGCACAAAAATATAATTAATAAATAGGGAAAAAAAAGTTTCATAGATTAATTTACTCTAATCCTGCCTAAAAGAAGTTGAAGTGCCGCGGCTAGTGGGGATTCCTTTTTTTTTTTTTATCTAAGCCAAAATACTTCTACTTTTGAGTAAATGTTTAAAAGTAACTTCGTGATCACTTCAAATGTGACTTATTTTAGTTACTGATTACTGGTCAACATGTCCTTGTTCTTTGGTCTTGTTATCTACTACAATAAGTTGTCGAAAATGGCTTGGTATTTAACTACTTTCGCTTTATACACCGTTTGAGGCCCGGCATGGCCAGGTGGTTAAGGTGCTCGACTCGCAATCTGATGGTCGCGGGTTCGAATCCCCGTCACACCAAACACGCTCGCCCTTTCAGCCGTGGGGGCGTTATAATGTGACGGTCAATCCCACTATTCGTTGGTAAAAGAGTAGCCCAAGAGTTGGCGGTGGGTCGTACACTGCCAAATTAGGAACGGCTAGCGCAGATAGCCCTCGTGTAGCTTTGCGCGATATTCAAAAACAAACAAATAAACAATACACCGTTTGTACTGCAATATCTTGTCTATCCTACATTTTTTGTTTTTCTTATTCCAAAATAGTTCCTTTCTTCGCGCTTTTTCTTACAAAACACGTTTTTTTTCATCCAGTTAGTTATAACGTGAGATAATATATTTACCAAAAAATAGCAACAACAACATTTTTTTTTTTTACCGGGTTCACAGACACGACTAGCTCCCAGTGGCTCAGCGGTATGTCTACAGGCTTACAACGCTAAAAACGGGGTTTCGATCCTCGTTGTGGGCAGAGCAAAGATAGCCCATTGAATGATTTTGTTCTTAACTACAAACAAACACGAATAAGAGACTGCGGTTGTGTAACACTAGCACGAAAAAGATTACAATGTTTTAAGATTACTATCATCTTAGTGGTTGTACAGAGAGTTATGTTGGATTAAGACTAATCTCGTTGTATAAAGGCATATATAGTGTTAAGACTACTTTCGCTGTATAAAGGCATATACAGAGTTAAGACTACTTTCGCTGTATAAAGGCATATACAGAGTTAAGACTACTTTTGCTGTATAAAGGCATATACAGAGTTAAGACTACTTTTGCTGTATAAAGGCATATACAGGTTTAAAGCAAAGCCACATTGGGTTATCTGCTGTGTCGAGGGGAATTAAACCTAAAACAGTGAACGGAAAAACGGAAATAGAAAGTTTCATTGAAAGTAACCAGAAAAACACTCCACTCTGACAAGCACAAAATGTTTATCTTCAAGTTTAGTGTACTGGAGTAACTTTGTGCCTCGTGTGTAGAAAGGTATAACGTTAAAGATACACAGTTTATGAACTTAAGTACGGACATATCACCCTATCACGCTCACAAAGAATAAATAAATTATGTAAATGAAAAATAAAAAAAGGTATGTATATTCGAACTACAGGAACGTATATTTCCACAATAAAAAGCCGATAGGAGAAAGTAGTCTTAACTATGTATATCCCTTTATACAGCGAAAGTAGTCTTAACTCTGTATATGCCTTTATACAGCGAAAGTAGTCTTAACTTACACAGTCACTATATATATATTTCCCGCTCTTAGTCTTACGCTCATAAGTAGAATATAATTACAGGAATTTTCTTGTATATATATATATATATATAATCTAACGACAGTAACTTATAGTTTGCTCTGCTAATCAACCTTTGTCACAAATAAATACCTGTTTTTATCAGTTGTCAAACTCTCTCTCAAAGCAGTAAGTTTCGTTTAGAGTTTCGGTTAAAACTGGTAAAACAAAGCCTATTAATGAAAACAAAGATGTTTTTAAATATTATTGGGATTCTATTTTCGTTTCTATTAGCTCTTCCCTCTTATTCTTAAACTTTCAACATATTTAAGCAATGTTATTTATTGTTCCAACTATCGAGTTAGTGTGGAAACGAATTCGAAACTACCCAAGAGGGTTCTTCGTATACGCATAAAGTTTCTTTGTAAATTGATAACTTCAATTAATTGTTATAAAAATTGTTCTGAAGTAAAGAAATTACCATTAGAGTGCACGTGGACACAGACAAGAGTAATGAGAGAAATAGATCTTTATTTTCTAGTCCAACACCAAGAAGATCAACGTAACACAACAACAGAACGATCGTCCAGAAAGGCAGTCATCTTGTGAGACATTGGAAACTTCAGAGATCAATCAGTGGCGTCTTCTTTTGGGGTTTCGATGGATTTAACAGCATTGAAGGCAGTATATGGGTGCCAGTAGTGGCCAGTGTAGGCCAGAGGATGGTAGCCCAAGTTACTGTAAGTGTAGGGATGGTGCAATAGGTATGGAGAGTAATGGTAGCGGACATCCTTCAAAGTGGTAGCCAGAGGGTAGTTGTAGGCAAGGGGGAGGACATACTGGGCACTGCACACAGCAACAAGAAGAGCGAAAACCATCTGGTGGAGAAAAATAACATGCGTTAAATATTTATTTAAAAACGAATAATATGTATACATATATATTGGCATATCTAGTGTGTAACATAAATTGAGTGCATGTTTTGATGTTTTTTTAGTCGTAACGTTACATATTGATAGTACACATTATCGTTAAATCTTGTGTCTTCTTATTGACAGTACACAGTATTGTTAAATTTTGTGTCTTCGTATTAACAGTACCCATATTGTTAAATCTTGTGTCTTCTTATTGACAGTACACGGTATTGTTAAATCTTGTGTCTTCGTATTAACAGTACCCATATTGTTATATCTTGTGTCTTCTTATTGACAGTACACAGTATTGTTAAATCTTGTGTCTACTTATTATCTTGTAGCTGACCCAGTAGGACTGACCACAGCTGACATAACACAGTAGGGCTTCTGTTACATAATGTTACGAACAGCAATTCTTAACTGTATCTAAATATCTATGGTTACTAGATTTACATATCTATGGTTAATTGCTTTAGGTAACTATGATTACTTGATTTTGTAATTCGGTCAACAATTGTGGACAAAATTACTTGAAATATTGCATCTTCACTGTAATATACTATATAAGAATAAAGATATATTTTGAAGAGTTGTGGATGGGGCTCCAAAATGGGTATTCAATGGATTTTTTGGGGAGGGACTTTCAGGTTTGACTAAATTGTTTTACTTGACAGCTGGTGATAACATTTAAACTAATATTTGGAAAGTTTCAAAGTTCAGAGATCGCTTTAAGTTAGTAGTTACATTTTTTATTAATTTTATTAATTGGGGGATCAAAAACGGTTTAGGAGGATTCTAAAAATTGGTTGCGTGGATTTATTTGAAAATCGGTAAGAACATGCAAGTTAATTGAAAAACAGATATGCAAATATTTTGGGCAGTTGTTATCTCTCGCGAAGTTGTTCAGGTAATATACTAGTACTTATTATTCCTTTTATCATATCTGCAACCTATAACGTTTTCTTAGGGCCAATTTGCCAAAATCTTCCAGAGTTTCAAAGATAATTGGGTGTTTCCCGAAAAGACCTTTTCATCTAACCGAACCAAAGAGACGGGTTAGGATACTTACCCAGTTGTGGAATAAGGATTCGACCCCCCTCCCTCCGAAACTTCCAAATGACTATCTACTTACCATTTTCATCATTTTGCTGGTTTGATTGAAGAACTCAATAAATCCACTTGTCAGATGACTGTATTTTGAGAAACGAGCTTCGGTTAGAAGACAGTTCCAGCTGAGCCCCTTATATACACATCCAGTGACACTTCTGAGCTGATTCTTCGCAAGGTGGTGAATCTTCTTGACCAATCACTGTTGACTACCAGTTGTTAATCTTGTAGAAGGTCATCTCACAAGGAAACCGATCCTTTTACAAAAACAAAATTGAGGCGTAGCCACATAAGTTAAGTTCCATTGGCGGAAGAAGAGACAGTTACACTTATTTGACCAATGGAAATTAATGGAATCCAGCAGAATGAAAAATTTACTTATACAACAAATATCTTGTTTAATTATATAGGTCAAGAGCAAAACAGGCAATCAGAGAGGTACAAGATAATTAATTAGGTAAAGGATCGTTAGATGTTTTAAAATTTTAAATACAACAAAAGAATACAGTATTAAGAGGTATTGTTTTTTTCACATCAGGACTGAACAAAACTTATCAAACTGCTGATGTAAGAAATAATTATCGAACTAATACAATCATCACTCAATTACAGTTGATCCTATCAATAAGTATCTCAACAACTAAATACAGCGTTAACTGCCAGACAATGAATTCAGAATAATAATAATAAAAGTTACTCTGATAGTTTTGGTGGAGCCATTTTGTTTTTCGTCACTTCTTTCATTCTTGCACCAAAAATACTGTTCTGGGAACCTTATAGGTGAGGGTAAGGAGTACGTGCCTTTAAATTAAAGGTTTTTAAATATTTGTCTCACTTTTAATCTTTTTGTGAAATTCATCTATAATGTTCTTTCGATACCAAATATCCAGGGTGTTCTATAAAGTTCACCATTTCTTCTGCTTTGCTAAAGTTATTTAATCATCTGCGCTCTATTCAACACGGAGAATCGAACCCCAGACTCCCCCGCTGGGACAGCGGTAAGTTTACGGATTTATAATGCTAAAATCTGGGGGGTCGATTCCACACAACAGACACAGCAGATAGCCAAATGTGGCTTTGCTCTATTCGTATATTTAATACTTAAATGAAGAACGGTGTAACAAGAGGGCACCACAATCGCACCAGAGCCAAATGTGGCTTTGCTCTAAAACAAACTAACCTCAGATTTTAGCTTATCCAAAATTTGCTTTTATTCGTATATTTAATACTTAAATGAAGAAGAAAGGAAGAACGGTGTAAGAAGAGGGCACCACAATCGCACCAGAGTCAAATGAGTTCAAGCAACTGTTTAAATAAAAGCACGCTTAACACGACCATTTTGTTTTAAACAAAGTTTCTCAAACTGGAGGTCCTGATCCAAAAGGAGGTCGCAAGGCTATTTCAGAGGAGTCATGAGATCATATAAGATATTGCAATAACGGATATTTTATAGTATGTACATTGTACAGTAATCTACTCTCAGTCATCTGTTGTGTTCAAAGCGGAGAATCGAACCCCGAATTTTAGAGTTGTAACTATCCCCAGATTTCGTTTGATCTCCCCTCTCTCCACATTTTATTTCGGAGTATATAGTCATTTTTCCACTTAAAACGTGAAATGTTACATTCTGTTTTAAATCAGGGGTTCTCAAACTTTTTTGCTCGCCCCCCCCCCCCATTCCGCACACACACATACACAAAGAAAGTCATTTATTGTTCAACATAAATGCAAAAACTTTTATTTATGATTAGTTATTAACAACTTTTGAGGTTAGGAAAGAAAGGGGGTCGTCTTATCAACGCAGGGATCTTTCTGGTTTAGTCCCGTGATTCCCGATATTTGTCTAAAACCTATGTTAGTGTTTTAATGTTTGGGTTTAATGACAGGAGAGAAAGAAACCTTACAGTTTCTTTATACCACCAATTCATATTTAATAATCTACCTGATGACTGAGTTTTATCTATTTAAAAAAAATCGTCATCATAGCTGAAAGAAAAAGAAAAAAATACGCTATGTTTTCTTATACCTGATCAACTTATTAGAGCAGGATCAGACACGCCCCATTTTCAAGGTCTGGTTGAACAATGTACAACGTAATATTTCTTAGAATTTAGACAACAGAATTAAAGACGCGCCATCTGATGGGAAGGTCGAGCAGGTTGGCTAGCGTGAAGTGGTGGTGGTGGGCGATGGACCCGGCGTCCTTCGTTCGAAACATCACCCGTAGCTAGTCTGCTCTTTCGACACCTTGCCTGAAGCAAATATCCAGCTGAAATGTTAAAGGTCTACATCACCATCTGTCTATCTATTAACGTTTAATGAAATAACTGCTGTTTATCAATAATTGATGGCCTGACGTTTGAGTGGTCAGTAAAAGATTGTCCGAAGGTTGGTAATTCCCTCTTCGAGTTTTTTTTATGAATCTTTTGAAACCGTTGAATGTGTAAAATTACGAAAAAATCAGTAATAAAGTTAATAGAGAAAGAAAGAGAGATTTAATATCGTTGTTAAAAAAAAATGGCGACCAGTGTCATTTATTTCTGCTGATGATAGAGTATTAGCTAAATCCATAACAAACAAAACAAAAACCTGTTATTAGCTAACTGATTGACGAGAGCCAGATTTACTCTGTCTTAGATCGACGTATTTATCATGATATACACGTTATGGGTGATGTACTAAATCTATCAAATCAAGATAATGAATGTTTACTTATTGTAAAAAATTACATCTTGAAACAGCATTCGACAACAGTTTTGGCGGGAAAATTATAGGAGCGGTTGACAGAATGTATAAAAAAAAATTTTATTTCTGAATATTTAAAATCTCTGCTGTGAATACAAGAAAACTTATACTACTGGAACAC
>NW_013671069.1:59812-63698 GCF_000517525.1 Limulus polyphemus
ATACTGACCATTCGGTTTCTTACAGATAATACAGACCATTCGGTTTCTTACAGATGATACAGACCATTCGGTTTCTTACAGATAATACAGACCATTCGGTTTCTTACAGATAATACAGACCATTCGGTTTCTTACAGATAATACAGACCATTCGGTTTCTTACAGATGAATACAGACCATTCGGTTTCTTATTTTTCATGTTTGATAAATTATGCGATAACATTGTCAGACATTGTATACAAGCGAAGAAATAAATATTAGGTTAGTTTTGCTGCCACGTTTATAGAATGTTTGTTTGGCGAATTTTCGCGGAAATCTACTCGAGGATTATCTACACTAGTCGTCTCTTTACAAAGGGTTTCGGTCCCGCAATCCGTAGGTTGCGAGTCAAGTGCCCTAACCACCAGCCCATTTTACAGAGTTATGAAATTGGAGAGTGTTTTAACTGATTAGTGATAACTGTAACTAACAACGGACAAGGTTATGTCCTGTTTCGTTACTGGTGATTCTATAATAGATATACCAAAACCTTGTAGAACAATTGTAATATATCTATTATAAAATCGCCAGTAACGAAACAGGACACTAAAACCTCACAGAACAGTTGTAATATATCTATTATAGAATCACCAGTAACGAAACAGGACAATAAAAACCTTGTAGAACAGGTGTAATATATCTATTATAGAATCACCAGTAACGAAACAGGACACCAAAACCTTGTAGAACAGGTGTAATATATTATTATAGAATCACCAGTAACGAAACAGGACACTAAAACCTTGTAGAACAGTTGTAATATATCTATTATAGAATCACCAGTAACGAAACAGGACACTAAAACCTTGCAGAACAGTTTTATAAAAGGAAAAGTTTCGAACGACTCTTTTCCTAAATTACCAAAAGGCATATGGAAAACAACGTTCAAAAGTCTAGTCGAAAACCAGAGGGAATTCTCAATAGCCGCGGATGTAATTAGATCTGAAATCGGTCAAGAGATGGAGCTATGAGTTAAAAGTTTGTACTTGAAAAAAATACTAAGAGCCATTCTATGAGCCGCTAGGCTGCGGCTAAAAACGTTACGTGGGTTTAAAGTGAAGCCTTGCGCATGAAGCATTCATGGGATTTAAAGTGAAGCCTCGTACATGAAACATTCATAGTATTTAAAGTGAAGCCTTGTACATGAAACATTCATAGGATTTAAAGTGAAGCCTGTACATGAAACATTCATAGGATTTAAAGTGAAGCCTCGTACATGAAACATTCATAGGATTTAAAGTGAAGCCTCGTACATGAAACATTCATAGGATTTAAAGTGAAGCCTCGTACATGAAACATTCATAGGATTTAAAGTGAAGCCTCGTACAGGAAACATTGATAACCTTCCATTCTATGGCTAGAGGGAGCATATGATACTGAAATTGAATTGTAACCGTACTGAAATACAGTGAGAGGTAATAACTGTCAATTTTTTCAGCTCTTTCACGAACATGTGAATCGTATCATTATTGGTATTTATTCTCCTGTAAAAATAGAAGTTAAAAATATTAAATTAATTTTATTATTATCTTAGAGTAAAAACATCACATGCAATTAATGATGTGATATTCTAAAAAAGAAACGTATTTCACAGTTTATATAATTAAAGAGACACTGGTATGTAATTTCCTGAATAGATAAACTGAAGTCACGGGTCATGTTATAAATCAAATAGTCAATTAGAACTGAGAAGAAAATCAAGAGTTTATTAAAGATCAAAACGTAAAAAATTTCGCCTTTTTTGTATTTCATATGTGTTCACAAGCTTTTAAATAATTTATTTTTTTTAGATGATTATTATATTAATATAGTGTATATACATAAGTAACTTGATGACCTTAATCGAAGTTGTAAAATATGTAGTTTGGTTGTTTCAATTAAAGTATTTAAAAAACAATCTATTTAATATTTTACAGTTACCGGTTTCGGGTTGCTGATTATGGATAAAAGAAACTGTGATTTTATTTCATAAAAAAAAATTAATGAAATTAAAAACATCTGCCGTCCATTTGAAATTACCACCACCAGTAGCTTAACGGTAAGTCTGCGGACTTACAACGCTAGAATCCGGGTTTCGATACCCGTGGTGGGCAGAGCACAGATAGCCCATTAATACAAACAAACAAACAAACCATTTGAAATTACCACCACCAGTAGCTTAACGGTAAGTCTGAAGACTTACGACGCTAAAAATCGGGTTTCGATGCCCACCGTGGGCAGACCACATTGTGTAACTTTGCGCTTAACGACAACCACATCAAATCATTTTAAATACGTGTGAGTATTTAGTAATTACGTGATGGTGTAACGAGGATATGATGTGTCTTGCTGCAAAAACCACATTCTGTGTTTAAACTTGTAAAAACTGGTTTGGTTGTTTCTAATAGCAAGTATAAATAATATCTGTCTATCTCTCAGTCACCTCGTTTCCCTTTTTTTGAAAATCTGTCTGCATGTTTCTACCTGGCACTTTGGTTTAAAGTGGCTTAAAGCTTTATTACAGAGGGAATGGGGATTATTAGTTCCAGAAATTACGTAAATCAAATCTTAATATTTTCAACTGAGCATGATCTGATGTATTTTTGTTCATTACAGCAAAAAAAAGTTACTTCTGTGCTATGTTTGTCGCGGGGATCGAATCTTGTGAAAAACTGGTGAAACATCCAGGTCATAGATCACAAAGTTCCACAACTGCTCCTTATCTTGAACTGCTAAACAGAGGAAGACCAACTAGTCGATAGCACTCGCCGCCTACATAGCTCTTCTTAGCCACATAGCAGGATTGACTGTTACTTTCATAATACGTCCCCAACCCATATCGCTGCCTAAAACCTGGGGGGGGGGGTTCTGATCCTCAACCCGGCTCACTAGTCACTTGGTCATATCCGGCTCAAACCAGGTCTTTTAGATAGTATTTTTATTCGGTTAGTTTTACTTTTTATAACACTTTACATGGTTGCTTATATTATTTTTTAATTCCTTTTCTAATAGTAATTGTTTCTATGTAAATTCAGTGAGACATTCATGCACGTTTTAACACGTCCCTCAGGAGCCAAGAGGTGTTTTGACACTACAATTTGTTGAATATTAAAAGTAAGTTCAATCGGGGTAGTTGTGGACGTATCTTTTCGAGACAAGTTTTCGTTTGTTAAGTGATAAGTATTTAAGTGAAATACAGCATCCTCAAGTCTCCATACTAGCTAGTACTAAGGTCTACCCGCTGGCAGTAAATTCAGTATATTTCAATAAAGCCACATTCTCAGCATCATTAATTAAACAACTGCCAACCTTTCATGCTTCTGCTGTCACTTTTTTTATGTTTACCTTTCAACTGAGATACGAACGATTACACATGCGATTCGGTAGGGAATATTTTTTGTTTCAACATTTCGGTTACACATTTATCAAGGGAGTATAGAGTGTATAACAACAGGCTTAACTGTAAAGTATCGTTCCATTGAAAGGTACCGCAAATTTTTCGCTCCATTTATTTTAGATTGCAAACAAAACGATTAAATTAAAGACAAATTCTGAAGCGTTACTGTGATAATCAGATCGTTACTGTAAAGTTATCGCTCTACTGTAAAATTCTGTGATAATCAGAGTGTTAGTTTATAATTATCCTTCGTTTATATAGTTTCTCTACAGTTATGACTCTGTTGTAAAGTTGTAATAATCAGAGCGTTACTTTGTAGCTAACACTCTGTTCCAGAGTTGCAATAATCAGAGTGATACTCTATAGTGATCACTCTATTGTTGAGTTCTAATAATCAGAGTGATACTCTATAGTGATCACTCTATTGTTGAGTTCTAATAATCAGAGTGATACTCTATAGTGATCACTCTA
>NW_013671069.1:64591-66886 GCF_000517525.1 Limulus polyphemus
CCCAAACATCTCCGATCAGTACTAAGTTGTATGCCCAAACATCTCCAATCAATACTAAGTTGTATGCCCAAACATCTCCAATCAGTACTAAGTTGTATGCCCAAACATCTCCAATCAATACTAAGTTGTATGCCCAAACATCTCCAATCAATACTGAGTTGTATGCCCAAACATCTCCAATCATTAATGAGTTGTATGCCCAAACATCTCCAATCAATACTAAGTTGTATGCCCAAACATCTCCAAGCAGTACTAAGTTGTATGCCCAAACATCTCCGATCAATACTAAGTTGTATGCCCAAACATCTCCAATCAGTACTAAGTTGTATGCCCAAACATCTCCGATCAGTACTAAGTTGTATGCCCAAATATCTCCAATCAGTACTAAGTTGTATGCCCAAGCATCTCCAATCAATACTAAGTTGTATGCCCAAACATCTCCAATCAATACTAAGTTGTTTGCCCAAACATCTCCAATCAATACTAAGTTGTATGCCCAAACATCTCCAATCAATACTAAGTAGTATGCCCAAATATCTCCAATCAATACTAAGTTGTATACCCAAACATCTCCAATAGTACTAATTTCTAGCTTAAGCATAAATAGAAGACATATATTGTAATATATTCGGTCTTAATGCAGAATATAGATTATAAGTTGAGTTAAATTATATAGAGTTTGGAAAATATTAAAGATTAAATCACTCTTGTTTTTGCTTGTATTATAAACTAGAAAGTTTTGTTTTCTTCGAGACATTTGCAGAAAGCTACAAAAGGGATATTTGAGCGAGCCATGAACGCTCGGATCCGTAGTTCTACACGTTAGCCACTATACAAGTGTTGTCACTCACCAACTTACACGTCTTAAATATTTGATTTGGTACCAGAGACTTCTACAGAGAAATTGTATCAGTTGCAGAGCTGTAGAAGAGGAGAGATTTTTACACCTCTTAGACCCCTCCTCCCTCCCTCCTGTTATCTCGTTCATTGTTCTCCATTCCGTTTAACACGTTTGACCTTTTGAGAATCTACTCTTCGTCGACGCAGTTTGGTGTATATGAAGAGGAGGAATCGTAGGCTACAGTGCAGGAGATTCAGAAGAGAAATTTCTAAGTCTTCAAAAAAATTGCGATCATAAATTTCAACATGAAGCAAGAGCTTGAAACAGATGAGTCGTTGGGCGTTCCCATGACAACAGTCATCTCTGTAAAATCGGATTCAAGTTTGTAAGGATGAGTCGTAGGGCGTTACCATGGTGACAGTCATTTTTATTAAATCGATATTGTATTTGTGACGGATGAGTCGTAGGGCGTTCCCATGGCGACAGTCATCTCTGTAAAATCGGATTCAAGTTTGTAACGGATGAGTCGTAGGGCGTTGCCATGGTGACAGTAATCTCCATTTATTTGACAACCACAGTTTTTGCTAACGTGTATTTCTATTGAGTAGAGTATGTGAATTTCTTATAAAATAAAAAAATCAGCAAGGACTCTTATTACACTTTTTTACAACTGAACACAGAACTTTAACAGCAACTAGTGTATCAATATATATATATATATACGGTTCGATTTTTTACTTAATCGTAAAAATAACACAAATCAAGAGAAACACGTAATAAAATGATAAATAATAGGCAAAAGTTTCGTTACCACCACTTTTCTGGAAAGCTTATATGTGGTATCGGTGAAATTTATATAATTCTAAATTTTTGAGAAACAGTTGATTTTAAAAATGAAATACAATTTGTACGCAGAAAAGTCTTGAATGTAATACTTGCAGTAAATTCTTACAAACAATTGTGAAAAACGCAGCATTGGTAACGCCTGGTGTTAATTTGTTCTTGGCTCGATGTATGGGGCCTAACATGACATGACCTAATAGTTAGGGCACTCGACTTGCAATCTGCGGGTCACGGGATTGAAACCCCTCAACCGAACATGCTCGCCCTTTCAACCGTGGGAGTATTATTATGACATGGTCAATCCCACTTTTCGATGAAAAATAAAAACGGCCCGGCATGGCCAGGTGAGTAGGGTGCTCGACTCGCAATCTGTGGGTCGCGGGTTCGAATCCCCGTTCCACCAAACATGCTCGACCTTTCAGCCGTGGGGGCGTTATAATGTGACGGTCAATCCCACTATTCTTTGGTAAAAGAGTAGTTCAAGTGTTGGCGGTGGGTGGTGATGACTAGCTGCTTTCCCTCTAGTCTTACACTGCTAAATTAGGGACAGCTAGCGCAGATAGCCCTCGTGTAGCTTTGCGCGAAATTCAAAAACAAACAAACAAACAAAC
>NW_013671069.1:67161-69194 GCF_000517525.1 Limulus polyphemus
GTTTGTTTGTTTGTTTGTTTTTGAATTTCGCGCAAAGCTACACGAGGGCTATCTGCGCTAGCTGTCCCTAATTTAGCAGTGTAAGACTAGAGGGAAGGCAACTAGTCATCACCACCCACCGCCAACTCTTGGGCTACTCTTTTACCAACGAATAGTGGGATTGACCGTCACATTATAACGCCCCCACGGCTGAAAGGGCGAGCATGTTTGATGGGACGGGGATTCGAACTCGCGATCCTCAGATTGCGAGTCGAGCGCCCTACTCACCTGGCCATGCCGGGCATATGGTTTGACAATTGTGTCTAGATATAAGATTCATTGAAGTCGCTTGTTGAATCGTTATCTTTTTTGACCTTTGTAGTTATTGACCTAAGTTTTGTGTGTGTCACTAAAAAACGAACTCGAGAGTTTAGTTATAAGACGAAATAAACTCATTTAGTGTCAGTGATGATTGTTTTCTTTTGATACGTGTCAATAATCTCTCTGTTACGTGCCCTTTTCAAGGCAATTCCGGTTCTAGATTAAAGCAACCTTCCTTACTCGGAGAAGAAAAACAGGTCAAGGTCTAGGTGGAGCTTCATTTAACTCGTGATTACAGTGTCTAGTTGAAAACAAGTTTTATATATATGTGTCTACTTATCCATTCGTTTATTATTCAATCTCTTTGTGTATTTATTTTAAAATCTTTATATATATAATACACACAAATATATATGTGTGTGTGTGTTTGTATGTTTCTAATTCAGAGTCTAATAAAAATAGTCAATCTCTCAAGTTGCATGCCCTCCAGTGGTATATCGGCGGACTTACAACGCTATAAACCGTGTTTCGATATCCGTGATGGTCAGAGCACAGATAGCCTATTGTGTAGCTTTGTGCTTAATTACAAACAAAAGTTACATCTCTTTGTGACTGAGCCCCCCAGTGGCACAGCGATATGTCTGCGGACTTACAACGCTAGAAACCGGGTTTCGATACCCGTGATGGCCAGAGCACAGATAGGGAACTAATTAGCAGGTTTTCAATCTGCGGTCTTCTGGTGGGTTAGCGGTCAATTTGTAGAATTACAACGGTAGAATCCCGGGTTCGATTCCCTGTGGTGGACAAAGTACATATAACCAAACCAATCTGTTAATTCTGCGTGAGACATCACTGTGAAACGCTGGCCTGAATAACTTTTTAAAAAATTCGGAAGACGTGGAAACCAAACAGAGAGTAGGATTCGAACCCGTGACTATGATTAGTAAATAAAAAATAAGCTTTGATCAAGAAAGCCAAAAAAAGGTCTGTAGATAGTACAATATTTTATTTTGACTCTTATTGGTTGGTAAATACGAAACAGAAAAGTGGTATCAACCTTACAAGCTAGTATGTCACTTTTAAAACGATTATTTAAGAATAAAAGCAATACTTATACTTTTCCAATGAAACTTAAAACACATGGATCTTGAGCATCGTAAGGTAATGACCATAGCTGAGATCCCTGCTGCCCTTATAAGACTGATAGGTGTCATATCAGTAGGCCTGACCAATTAGTTGATTAAAATATATTATTATATGTAAACTCATAGGTTCGAATCCTGCTCGGTATCAGTTTCAGTTCTTAAAAAATACCAGAATTTAAACATGCGTTTTTTGTATGAACAAAGAATATTCAACTTTAATTATTTTATTATTTACTTACCAAGGAAAGTTTGTTTGTGCCCACCGCTAGGATTCGAACCCCGGATTTTAGCGTTGTAAGTCCGTAAACTTACCGCTGTCCCACATTTCATTCTATACTTTCAGTACATAGACTAACAACAATATTAGGTTACACTTTTGTTGCGAAACAGCGTGACATAAAAGCCATTGTTGGAACGTAGTGTTACCAAAACGCATTGTTTTTTTTTCTATACATCAGAAGTTATTAATCTAACAGATTTTTTACCAATAATTATTTTATGAATACGCCACGAATTAATTTCATGAATGATCTTAATAGTTAGTCCTCGTGTAGCTTTGCACGAAGATTCTAAAACAAGAAAATAAGC
>NW_013671069.1:69681-70954 GCF_000517525.1 Limulus polyphemus
CGGACAGGGAAAGTCCTGTCTAATTATGGACAGTCAACGGCTCAGACATTTGAATAATATGATAAATCTGCTTAAGGTTTAAATTGATTTTGACGTTATTCTTATTTGATCTGAAAACATTAGTAGTATAGAGGTGGAGAAGCAAGCTGTATTTTTTAAAAGCGACTCTAACTGTCGTTCCGAAGATAAAGAAAATTCTAGATTGATAAATCGATTATAAATAATATTAACAGTGATAACAGACATTGTGAACCGGTTCTTTCTGTATATAACGGTTCTGTAAATGTAGACTATTTTATTTGTCAAATGTATTATTTATGTAAATTGTATATTTATATTTCGTTCTTTTTTTTTCTTTAAAGTTCTCTAAAGACATCTGAGCTCAACCGAAGATCTAGCATGTCAGAATATACATTTTTTTCGACCAAGTATAGTGATTGTTAAGAATTTATTGTTGTTGTCTGTTGAATTTCGTTCGCAGTTAGTCAAGAACACTCTCCGCCAACTGGTGGGCTACTTTAATCAAATAGACGGATTTGATTCTCACTACTATAACACACACTCATTGCAGAGAGTGATTTTTTTTTCTTTTGAAGGAGGAGGGGTACGAACCACGGAACCTCATATTCACAGTCCGATACAATAACAATTGGTCAGCGATTAGGTTAAGTTCGCATTTTACCCCTCTCTCTTTTAATGGAAAAATAAGAACTCAACTTAAACTAGCCTAGCCAAGGGCAGACTTGAGTGACCCACAAAAATAACAAAACTTAAAACTTAAGTAGCATATGAATGTTAAAATACTAGTCATGCATATTTCACGTGATGGCTACTTTTTGGCTTGACATGGCCAGGTGGTTATGGCGCTCGACTCGCAATCTGCAGGTCGCGGGTTCTCAAACCCCATCACATCGAACGTGCTCGCCCTCTCAGCCGTGGGAGTATCATTACGTGACGGTCAATCTCACTATTCGTTGGTAAAAAAAAAAAAAGTGGCCCAAAGTTTGACGGTGAGTACTGTTGACTAGCTGCCTTCCCTCTTGTCTATCACTGCTAAATTAGGGACAGGCTAAACGCTAGTTATTAGTAGTCCTTGTGTAGCTCGAGATTCAAACAAACCAATCAACAATGTTTAAAACAGGAAGAAGAGGTCTTCGCTGAACCTGACCCTCTCTGGTCCAAAACATGGACCGAACACCGAGTCATAAAAGCTAAAATGCATTTACACAGATAAAATAGTTTGATTATTGTCTGCCCATTACGATTTTAGAGA
>NW_013671070.1:0-3101 GCF_000517525.1 Limulus polyphemus
TTCTCCTGTTCTGCTTAATATCCATATTGGTTCCATTCACCATCGTCAACTCCTTCAGTCACTTGACTTCAGCTTGATGGCACCTAGTTAGTTCAACCTCTCTTTTAATAGTTACCGGAATTCGGCCTTTGTTGTTCCGAAACGTCATTTTATCAAAATTAACTACACACTTCCTCAGTAGTAAGTAGTCCAACCGTAATATCTATTGGTCTTCAATGTCAGCCAAGTATACTTTGCGTCTGTCCTTCATACCCACGAGCTCAGTAGTTACCCACACTGGTCCCCGCAACCTTGCATAATGTCCTGTCACACCACAGAGCTACTGTATGGCTTCTGGTACTTCTTTGTGATCCAGCACCTTGATACTCACAAGGGTTTGCTGAGATGCAGAATCTATGACAAAGTTGCACTTTTGGCCATCCAGCTTTCTTGTCACATAGACACTGTGTGTGCTTGGCATTTTACACCTAGTTGTTGGAATTTTCACAATGGGGTTGGTGGGCGTCGCTCAACACCAACCAATACTGGTCTCCTTGAGGCCGACTTGTTGGTAATATTCTTCGTACACTGGCTCCTCAAATGTCCTTGCTCTCCACAGTTCCAACAACCTTTCTGGGTAGTAGCATCTCCTGCTGTGGCATCTTCCCTGTGTTGAAGTTGCCAACACTGAACTCTCTTGTGCCCAGGTTTGTTACAGTGCCAGCAAAGTCCCTCAAACTTCTCTGAAAGCGGTCCTTTTCTGGCCTTGAATCCTGATGACTGTACCAATCTTGGTACCTCTGTGCTAGACTTAATGTAGGATTAGAGTTCAAGAGCTCTGCCCATTGCATCCTGCGTAGTAGAGGGGTGTTCATGCTTCACTTGTATCTTCAGTTGTGGACTGTCCAAGGCATTTACAAACTGATCCCTAAGCAATAACTTGAGGACGTCGGGTGGCGCAGTTGGGTAGGAGTTGTGTGCCATACTTTCCAAATCCTGTGCCAGCTCTTGCAGGCTCTTCCCTTTAGTACGGACTTTCGTCCTGAACCTAGTCCTATAGACTTGGGACTGATTTTGGGTTACATACCTGAGTTCTAGAGCAGCTACCAGTGCTCTATAGTTGTGCCTGTCGTCTGCTGACAACTGTCCAAGTATTTCCAGTGGTTGTCCCTTCAGGCTCGTTGCCAAGTACACTGCTTTCTGCTCCTCTGTCCATCCATTCATTTCTGACAGGAGCTCAAATTGTGCTCTATATGCTTCCCATGCACCGAATTCCTGTGGCTTCCTTCGTACTAGATCACCCCTATTGCTGACACTCATGTCTGGAATGTGACTTCTAACAGGACTGAAGATGTCTGCATTAGGGTTTAGCTGCGGGGTCTCAAAGGGGCTTGCCATTGTCTGAGGCTGATTAAGTCGATGATTAATGTATCCTCCTTGTGTAAAAGACAATAGATCATCCTTTAATGTATCTAATTCGCTTTTAAATTTACTAATGTTTTCCATTTGTACTTCTTGCCACTGTTGTTGACTTTTCTGTAGTTGCTGCTGACTTTCCTGCAACTGTTGGAGACTTTCTTCCTGTTTCCTTTCTTGTTCTAGTTGCCACTGCTGTAATCTCTCTTCTTGTTTCTTTTCTTTTTCCTCCAACAACTGCTGTAATTTCTCTTGTTTATTTTGCTGTTCGAACTGCCATTGTTGCAGGTTTTCTTGCAACTGCTGTTGTCTCTCCTCTTGTTTCTTTTCTTTTTCGTCCAACAACTGCTGTAATCTCTCTTCTTGTTTATTTTCTCGTTCTTCTTGTTTCTTTTCTCATTCTTCTTGTTTCTTTTGCTGTTCTTGTATTGCTGCCATCAAATCTGCTAAGCTGTAGTTTGATTTGCCGCCTCTCGTTTCCATCTACTTCTTCTTTTTTTTATTTTCTATCCCACTTCTGCGTGTGAATCATTTTTGGACAGAATTGTCACTGATGATGAAAAATGGATTCTTTATGCGAATATTAAATGCCAAAAACAATGGCTCAGCCCTAGACAAAAACCACTTCCGGCCCAAAAACATGGACTCCATCCGCAGAAAGTGATGCTTTGCATTTGGTAGTACATCAAAGGAGTATTCATTTTGAACTCCTCAATCCACAGCGAATTGTCAATGCAGAGATCTATAGTCAGCAACTAGAATGTTTAAATCAAGCCCTTCATCAGAAACGCCCTTCACTCGTCAATCAGAAAGGTATTCTTCTTCTCTTCGACAATGCACGTCCATATGTGGCACGTTTGACGCAACACAAGATTATGGAGTTGGGCTGGAACGTTCTCCCCCATCCACCATATTCTCCAGATATGGCACCATCAGATTACCATCTTTTTAGTTCGCTGCAACACCATCTTAATGGGAAAACGTATGCAAATATGGAAGGTGTTAAAGAAGACATCTACATGTTTTTTGCTTCAAAGTCAAGTGATTTCTTTAGTTAGGGCATTAACAACCTGGTTGTAAGATGGAAAAGCATCATCGATAAGATAGGAGACTATTTCATTTAATAAATGTTTAGTTTGATATATAAGTTGTTCGGGTTTTTTCGTGTAAGAAAAAGCGCCATTAATTTCTTCTGGTTGATTCTGTGAAGTATAGATCTGTTCTGAATAATAGGGTTATGATCCTAAAGCTAATGTTGGTTACTATCGAATGTTACTTTCTTACTTGATGTGATTTGCTGGTGTATATTGATAAGAAGTCATAATATCTAATCCAAACACCTTAAATGTGAAAAAAATGTGCAGCCAAAACAGGATTGAGCATGTAATTTAAAGGAATGAAATCAAAATTGACTGCCAAACTGGAAGTTACGCTTATAGCATTGATAATAATTTTATACCAAATATTCCTTCATTAGTTAGCTAGGCCATATATTTTGTTTTACCCACCATCATGCCCCAAGTTGATTGCATGCTCAATCATTTTTTACTTTTTTTTTGGTTGCACTTTTTTTTTCACACCTAAGGTGTTTTTGATTAGATGAGTTTTATATAAGAAACATGAATGGAGACCTTTATTAGATGTTCAAACATACTGTTGCGTCAGCGAGTCACATGACCACGTGACGCAACGTTTCTAGAATTATC
>NW_013671070.1:3178-19054 GCF_000517525.1 Limulus polyphemus
TGCCCCAAGTTGATTGCATGCTCAATCATTTTTTACTTTTTTTTTGGTTGCACTTTTTTTTTCACACCTAAGGTGTTTTTGATTAGATGAGTTTTATATAAGAAACATGAATGGAGACCTTTATTAGATGTTCAAACATACTTATTAGAAACTGTTATTCATGAGGTGTAATTTATCATGAAAGACTAAGTTAGATACCTAATTCTCTGGCATTTGATTTTTAATCTGGACAGAGTAGAATTAAGTTACCTTTTGTTAGTGATAGAGTATAAGTTATGTTTTCTGAATATTTGTAGACTGATCCTGTCTGAACTTTAGACCGACTGCTAATGTTGGGCACAACTTAGTCTTACTGGGTAGTGAGTGTAAAATGTTTTTGTTGTAAAATACGATGAACTCAGCGAAATACAAGAAGTGTACACTAACTTTTCATTCATACATTATATTAAAATCTTACATACTGAACTAAAATGAACAAGTAGTAATATGAACATAATGTACAACAGTTGTATGAAGGCTAATTTAAACGAGACAATTCAGTATTTTATATACTAAGATGTTTGTATTACAGTTTTCGTAAATAATATATTAGTGTATTTAATTTTTGAAGTTTTTAATAAACGTTTCAGTACGTGTGTTACTTGTTAAGTCTGCGATTTTACTTATATATATATATTAACATCTGCTTAAATCATATTTGGCTATGACGAAATGTGAGTTTTATATAAGAAAATCACAAAACAATGATTTGTAGCTGACGGTTAATATATTTGACAATCTTTCTATAAAGTATAAGTGAAATGAAAGATAATGCATCACTTGTTACCATAAAATTGTTTCAAAATCTATGTGAAGAAAATATCAGTTTTGAAACGTAAAATAGTCGATAAACTAGTTTTCCTGAGCCTACAAACTGAAGTTTTACATGTTTAGTTTGCATTGAATGCACAGAGTGAACAAATGATATTGTGGGTGTCACAAAATAATTATGCTTGCCTATAATGCACATGCTTGAATCCTATAGTTGTTTATTTATATAGTGATACATCTTAAGTACAATGTATTAAATGTTTTGTGATAAGTTCAGTTTTTGTTTTCATGTATAGTCTCACAGTATTTACACGAACAACTAAAGATTCTAACTGAAATGAAAAAATAGTAATATGGACATAATATAGAAAACTGTATGAAAGCTAATCCAGTATTCTATATGCAAAAATATTTCCGTAAATAGTATATTAGTGGATCTAATACTTGAAGTTTCGCTAACAAATGTTTCAGTATGTGTGATACCTGTAAAATCTATGATTTTATATTGTTGGGATAAAGTATATTCTGTACGGATAAACAGTAAATGTGTTGGATTTATAAACTGTGAAAGAATAATCACTTGATTTATAATTAAAAGTTCTTTTAAGATTATGATTGTCAACTATACATAGGAAAACTGATTTATTTACTATTGAACTCTGCAAAATACAAGAATTGTACACAAACTTTTTTCAGTTATAAACTATGTTCATTTTTAAAAAATGTATTTGATGCTTTGGTGAACTTATAAGTTTAATAAGAGACGGAAATAGCATTTCTGGTTCTCTTTAATCTGTCAGTTGTATATTAACAAAAGCATCGCTTGTTTTAACCTTAGGAAAACATCTCCCTTGGTTTTATACGAGGGTTAAGCTTTGTCAACTTGCCATCAGCTGGGATGTGTCAGACTAATTAAGCTATAGAGTTCAAAGAGTTTACACTGACCTATCTATAATAAACGTTCGTTTTTCGAAATGAAAAGTTCTACAGAAAATAAGTGGCAAGAATATTACTTACATTGATATAATCCTTTATGACAATGAGAGTTTATCGAGCTTTCAGCTTATGTGCAAATAGTTTCAGTTAGCATGAAACAAGCTCTAGACAAAGATTTGTGAAAATATCTACAGAAAGGTAAGACTATAATTTTCCATCATAGTAATGGTTAAACATAGGTATTGACGTATATCCTTTATATCTAAACGTTAGCAACACAAATCAATTTATAAAGCTAAATATGAAATGTAAATAAGCGTCCTTTACAGGGCAATTAGATACTAAACAATATATCAATTATAAAATTAATTAGCAATAAATGTTTTACATATAAAACATCAGGAAATGTAAAATGTATGTCATTCAAATTAAATATAGAAGCAAAACGTATGTAATCAATACGTTAAATGTATGCTAAATCAATACTTTAATTGGCTATAATAACTCTCTCATTCATTATTTGTAAAAACAATACACTAGATGTAATAAAAACTTTTCAGCAGTACATTAAATCTGTTAGTAGCACTATCTGCCTATATAAACTCATGTAATACAGTTAAATACATAAACGAAAACTCTAAACATAAGTTGAGACAAGTTGTAATCTGTATGCAATCCTATAGTTGTATAGTACCACAGTCTGCCTGTAGAAACACCATCCATCTTTGTAAATTAATGGGATAATCAGTCTTTAGCTTTGGATGAGCTGAACAGAAGTATGATCTCTTTGCCATACTATATTAAAATGCCAAAGAAGGGTCCCCACCGAATGGTATCAGCAGTTGGCTCAAGAAACTTAATATCTCCAAAATAAGTAGAATACTTTAAGAAGGTTATACAAAGAGTCAAAACAGTCTTCAAGAAGTTAATGCCAAACTTTTTTATTCATCTCTTTGTGAGGCATTTGTATATAATGTTTGTACAAAATAAAAGTATATATTTGTCTTTCTTTTCATTCATGCTTCATTTAGTTTTATTCAATTTTATTTTATTTTGTACTAATTGCAGTTTTATTTGGATTTATTTCTAGTTGATTTTTTAATGCCCTAATTTTGTTTTATGAAATAAAATATTTCATTATTTTAATCTTGTACTTTGATTTTTAATGTATTGTTTTTCTGTTTTGTGTTCCTGCTATAATTTGTTAGCTCCATTTCTGTTCATTGTACTGTGGGCATTTCATTTCATTTTGTACCTTCAGCTTGAGTTATAATGTTGTTAACATTTGTTTGGATTTTATTTTCTTCTATAGTTGTGTGATTTTAATTTTAGGTGTGTCAATTACTAGTTTGTGATTATTAACTTGTGTTTATTATTTTCTACTATGTCTAGTTAAATTTTGGTTCAAAATACAAGGTCTAGATTTACAGAACAAAAAGAGAGACCTAATGCCAAGAACAAAGCGGTGGAGTTGCAACCTGCACAGTCATCTACAAAAACTACCAGTACAGGCCTACACGAACTATGACTTGTCCTACATGTTTCAGATATGAACCTACTTACCCAGATGTTGCCCACCTCTTACCAGACAAATTGCAATCAATTGAGATTAAAGTGAATATTTTACAAGGAGGTTGGGATTGTTCTCACATGTACAGATTCACTCTAAGGTAAGGATGCGGGTTTATATCAAGAAGAAAAAAATGCATAAACATGGTAAGACAACTTAGCATGAAGATCTAGGTATAGTTTAGACATCATTAATATTTTCGTAATTTTAAGCTGTTGAAGTGTTTTCTGTCTGTGGGTCGTTTATTTTATACTGCTTTACAATATTTCCCATTTTATTTCAGGTCGTTTGAAAAATCATATAAAATGAGACATTTCAATCACAAGCTATAAAACTCATGGTTACGCTATTCTCTTTCGTTAGACGCTGTTTATTGTGCATTTTGTACTGTGTCAGGAGTAAGACTTCGAAGGACAAGGCTTTTTCTTTTACGTTCATGAGTGACTGGAAAAATATTGGTCAGCTCATTGAATGACATTGTAATGAAGGGTCACAGTGTCATGCATGTGCAGTACAGGCAGAACAGCTCATGCAGATACAAAACAACCAATGGCTTGATGTTTACTTCGCAGTGATCAACATCGGGTGCTTGTTATGAAAAACAGAGACATAATTAAATATATGATGGAAACTAGTAGTTTGTGTGTACATACTGAAGGGAAGAGCAATCTAATGGCGCTGCTGATGTACAGAAGTCAGAAGGATGAAATTTTAAAGGTGCATCACACAGGGCTACATATTTGTCACTGAGTATACAAAACCAGTTCATTGCTATTCTGTCTGGGTAAGTACCAGCTAGAATAGTTGAAGACTATAACTGTTCGGCTGCTTCCACACTAATAGGCTGATGAGGCAACAGACAAATCGACAAAATTACAGATTTATCTTTGTGTTTGCTTTGTACACCAAGAACAAAATGAAGTTACTGTCCGGAATGAGTTTTTAAGATTTGAAAGAGCAGAATCCACCACAGGCGAAAACATAGCAGATATATTTATTACTGCTTTGGAGGGCTACGGTATTGATGCCGAGAATTTGAGGGGCCGAGGGTATGATGGAGCCTCGAACATAAGAGGAACACGAAGAGGTGTGCAAACTAGAATAAAGCATCATTTCCTAAGAGCAAATTATGTCCATTGCTATGCACATTGTTTGAACTTGTCAATCATTCGTGTGTGTGATGAGCAGTTGATAAGAAATATAATGTCAACTAGACAAGAGATCCATTTGCTTTTTTATATTCTGCAAAGAGAATTACCCAAGTCAAAGAAAGTCACGAAGTTGTTGGCCATGAGATAGACTGTCGAGAAAAATTGCGAACGTTGTGTGAGACTCACTGGTCGGCACGAGTTGACACTCTTTATACATTCAAGGCTGTGTTCAATATCGTAGTTGATGCCTTAGAGCGCTTAGCACCAGATATGGATGTAAAATAGGATGAAAATCTCAACAGCATACTCAAGTTTCAGTTCATCATCCGTCTGGTAGCTGCTAAGCATATTTTACAATCTACAGTTTATCTATCACACTTGCTTCAGGCAAAGTGCAGAGGCTCGTTTAGTCAAACCCTATAATGTGAGAGCAATGACGCTGCTGCTTGGAACATTTTGTATGAAACTGCTGTTGAAATGGCAGATAACTTTGAAATCAAACCTAGCATTCCAAAAGTTGAAGGACGTCAAAGGAACAGAAACAATGCTTCTGTAGAAAAACCCAAAAGACTATTACAAACGTGCGTGATATTACCAATTTCTGGATTATCTCATGCAAGAGTTATTAGATAGATTTTTTATACCTGAGGATAAGTTTCAGGCACAGTACTTACTTTTTGATAAACTACACAGACTCACTGATGAAAATATCATCCGTATTCTTGACAGTTTGAGCTAGATTTAGCTAAGGATAGACAAAACCTCGGAACGAGTTTCAAAGATGGAAGCATAGATGTTCAGGTAAAGTCAAGCGATTTAGCTGAGACACTCTCGATGACGAATCGTGATTTTTATCCGAACATATACAGAATACTCCAGATCCTATAAACACTCCCTGTCACCAGTACATCCGCTGAACACAGTTTCTTGACCATGAAATGGATAAAGAATTATTTAGGGTCGACAATGGGTCAAAAAAGGTTTTTGGTTTAGCCCCTATACACTTACACAAATATTTTGAATTTGATTTTGACACTGCAGTCAACACATTTAGTGCTGAGTTTAACAGGACTCTACTTTTTCAAAAATAATCTTACAAGCATAAGACTATGAATACAGAAAAGTTGAATAGGAATTTGGTTAAATTAATTACAATAAAATATAATTTTCACAACAGCCAAATGTGTATTTGATTTGTGTATACTTATATTCGCAACAAATATTCATACTACATGAAACTATAAAGAAAATATTACTAGACGCGAGTGCCTACACATTCCTCGACGGCTGGATACGCCCTTGGTACCGCACTTGAATACAATTTGTTTGATATTTCAAACAAATTTATTTTATCAAATGTTCTTGTATGTGGCTACACAATACAAAGTACAACTTTAACTACCGTTACTACAGAGATCGAAATATTACATTCCCGAGGAATTTCATCTTTTTAGTTGGCTTTCCCGAACCTGAATGCATGGTCCATCCTTTAGTTATGGCCAATGAAAGTGAACATATCGCATGGATTAGATAAAAAAGCAATTTATGAAGAAATGCAACTTTACACGAAGGAATGTAATCTTCCTGATAGCTGTCCCTCGAGTGAATATAATTTTATTTAATTATATCTATCCCTGTAACAATGTATTGTTTTGCAAAGTTAAAATGCAGGAAGTTTGTATAAAACCCGCCTGGCTTATGGTACATACTCTAACAAAAGTTTACGAAAGAAAACAGATACCATAAATTAAATAGAAAGTGACTTTACAGCAGTTAAAAGATTAGTCAAAGTTACACAAAGAAATTACTTATATGCACTAGTTCTACCTGGCACTTACACAAAATATTAATTTCTTGTGTTTATCAAGTCTCCAGAATATCAATAACTAATAAAGTATTTTTCCTCTAGACTGCCAACACTGAATGGTAAAAAACCAATTGTATCTCAGCCCTTCGAATCTCGCATAAAGTAAGTTGTATGCTTTTGTAACAGATTAGCGCTCAGGTGAGCTTAATTGTTGGAGTTTCAATTAAAACCAACCTGTACACCAAATTTATTTGTTGGAGGATTTGTCGTGACGAGTGGAGCCACAAGTCGCTAACTCCAGGAGTTTACAGTTAGAGTAAAGAATATGTCTCAAACCAGCAATACTATTCACAAATAACTTTTATTAATCTTTAATACACTTGACATCATAGTTTATATTTAACTCTTTAACATTTAAACATTAATAACACTTCTCCCATAAAATCATATACTATACAAAAGCTGATCTAGAGAGAGAGATACTTACTGCAGAGTTGGAACCTTCAAAGCAGAGTCAAGATTGTTGAGTTGCGTGGTTAAGGCTGGTTGAACTCGCTGAGGAACTGCCTTTCCAGCTCCTGACATGGGTTTATATAGCAGAATTTCTCTGTATCCTGGCGAGTATCCAAATAGGACACAGCATCACCCACAAGTAGTGCGGTGCTCCTATTGGATACTTGCAGGCAATTCCTGGGCTGATCTGGCACCACACCCAAAACCCTCAGGCTATTGGTCATGGGCAACAGCTGTTAGCCGGCTGCCTACTTGCTTGTACTGCAACTGATACTGCATCAAAGCATCGAGATGATTCATAAAATATAAACTTTTCTGTAGCTTCTACAGTACTAAAGAATCGAGGCCAACATCCTCTTTCTTGGCCTTGTACATTGGCGTTCATGTGCAACACGTGTTCAGAACAGTGATGACTAAAGAGGTTGTTAACTGCCTCTACTGTGACCTTCGGTCACTAAACTCCTACGCTTGTTTCTATAGCTTATGCATGTGCTGTGCTATTACTTACTGAAGTTCTAACCTCGTTCTTGATTACTTATCTCTCAAGGCTTATTTTTATAACACACAGGCGTCTCCTTGTCCTCTTTCGTTTTTTATATGTCCTTCAACTTGTTTACTCTCTTTTACTCTTAAAGTCTCCATTTTAATCATATCTTACTTAATTACCTTTATATTATTCAAATTCATAGATGCAATGGATGAAATTTCCTCAAAAATTTCCCGTTGCTTCATCCCTCCTTTCTTGGAAGAATTTTGTTATTCATAACAAAATTCCTGCTCCAACTCATTCTCTCCATCTCTCTTTATCAGCTATGCTTATTTGATTAACATATTACATATACTGGCATATATATACAATGCAAACACATTTTTATATAGGATTATATACGATTATATATATGTTGTTATACGGGTTATATATAATTAAAACTCCTCCTGGAAGTGCTTGTAAATGTCTGGACCACTACCAGTCACCCATTCTCGTAACGCGCACACCTTCCAATAAGAACAGTGTTCTTGCGGGTAGCGGTGATATGAGCAGGATACCTGTGTGGAGCATGTCATCCGTCGATATGGGGACATCCAAAATCCTCCCTGTCCACGCAGGGTACCTGCAAGTACTGCTTCAGGATCTGCACCTTTTCCTTTCCCTTTGTGTATATCTTTACATAGTCCTGCCATATTTCCTGGCACACCCGTAGGAAAACTGTCGTGGAATGATCTCAGTCTTCCCACCGTATCCCATGCAGGTACATCGTACACCATAGAACGTGACGGCGGTCTGCATCGTTGAGACGCTCCTCGGGGTAAGGGGCCGGAAACAGTAGACATCCGTCCATCCTGTTTTGCAGTCCATTACTACCATCTCTTTTATTATATACAATCCGTGAACTTTAAACCCTTCCACCTCCACGATCGCTGCCTTCGGTCGTGGCACAGGTTTCCTATAATTATTCACAATTAGTCATTAAGCATATATTACTAGATTGTATAACATACGCATTCACTTGTTCTTGTCATCCGAAGTCATGCTGTGTGATATATAATCACCAATGGTTTCGAGGAAAAAAAACTGAATGCAAAGTATCTATGAAGGGCAGCCAGGAAACAATCATAAAGATGGCTAAACTGCTAAAAAGAGACGAGGTCTTGCACAGAGTCATTGGCTCAGGGCATGACATGGGCGCCAATGATATCTGCTATCACAAACTCTGCATGAATGTATTTAAAGCCACTTATATTCCGTCTGCTAACGCTCCTGAATCAAATATACATGATACAACTTTTATTGTATTCATACGGTGACTGGAAGTGGATTTATTCCACAATCAGCAAGGTTTTTTTTTATCAAATCTTTATGAAATGTGTACAGACAGATCCTTTGTGATCTAGGAATGTCCAAAGCAGGCAGCTATTGCTCGAGCATGCTGAAGTCAAGACTTGTCCAGCACTTCGCCTCCCCGTATCATACTTTTAGAACAAACGTTTTGATAAGTTTTGTCTGTTCATCTCAAATTCTTCTTGGTGATGCATCGAAAACTTGGATAATTACAAAAGGAAAGACATCTTGGTAAACAAGAAACACTTCGACAAACAGCTAAAATACACCGAGCTTATGCCAAGCTGTGCATAAAGCAAACACAAATTATCGACTTTATCGATATATCACTTGATGCAGCTTTGAAATTAGTTTTGGAATCGTTCTATAACTTTTCAGTGACAAAGCACAAGCACAGCAAATCAACACACTTGTTGTTGATCGCCCTACAGAAGAAAAAGCTTTTATATTGGCACAGCAGCTTCTACAACACATCTCTGGTGTAATCACTCCACATTCTTTCTGGACAACGTATCACTTGTACAACCAGATTTGGAGTAAATAACTCATTCATATCAACAATAATTTTGGACAAGGCATCAGTTACGAGTCTACACAAACATCTAGCTTCATAAAGTGCAGTAAATCTAGAAGGAAGGTATATACATCACCAAAAACATATCAACAGACCTCGACAAAATACAGGTATTTACTATGGACAATTTTGACTGGAAGAAGAAGACATTAGTAGGGGGAAGCTTCCATGCTACATCTGCAATCTTTATTGAAAAGCAACAAGAAATTTCCTGCACACTTGAAATAACAAGCATCTCTAAGAGACATACTCGCGCCAGATCCTTCAGTAATGTTTCAGAAGCATACAAATCCCCTTGCCACATAACAGTCAGGTACAGACAGAACACCTGATCACTCTGTGATGGAATAACAGATACCTTAATCATTGTGTGGCACCTTGGATGCATAGTACCTACACCACTTTTTGATGATTATACTGAAGTAATGATATTCCCAAATTTCTCTGCATTCTTTGCACCATTATCAGAAAGAATGGGAGCCATTAAAATAGAATACTTACCTCTTATTCCCGAGTCTCCAACAGATCTAACAATCATAAAACAAGAGATGGTCAGACTAGTACAGGCGGCAACAAAAATGGGAACCAATAGACCATCATAACTTGTGACCAAGCAACTTATGAACTTGTTATGACTGTGAAGAAAAAAGTAGACTGCTTCAGCAATGTTTTGTTGTTGTTATGAGGATTTCATCAAGCACACAACTATCTGAAAGGTGTTCTGAAGATAACTAGGGGAAGCAGGGCAGAAGAGCTTCATGTCAGGACAGGCTTGTGTCAAGAAGGAACAGCCAACTAGTTCTTTGGGGAAAGAGCAGAATACTACCAATCACTACATGCTCTGATTATCCTCAGTGAAGCTATATGGCGATTCTAATGGGAAGCCTTCAAAATGTAGACAGAGTAAAAAACCAACGCCTTTTGTAAACAACATTTCTCAATTGTTTAAAAAATTATGGAAAACAAGGACAGTGTTTCGACACAACTAAAAGTGAGCCAAGATGCTCAACCACAAGTCGGCATTCTGACAAACCAAATGACTGAATTCCAGAAATTACTTAGTGGACATCTAACAGCTGTTTTCTGGGTGGAATTCTGGAAATGTCCCATGTTCTTCTGCATTTCCAATTTTACCAGTGCGAGGGAAATTTGATGTGTTATTTGAATGAGTTTGCTAAAATGCTTCCTTACTTGACATATGCTGGACATTATAAAAATGGACAGCAATCCTTAGCCATGCACATTCACGAGATGAAACAGTTGCCACAAAATTGTACAGAAGTACACGAGGCACTTATGAATGGAGCTTTTGGGGGAATTTGAACTGATGGCAATCATAACTTTGTTTCTCCAGACCTGCTCTTAAAGCAAACATATAATGTGGATGCCAAGGAAGATAACACTCTCAGTGGAATAACTTCCAAAGGAGGATATAAAAACAAATGGGTCCACATAAAATCTGTTACTGCAGCAGTGAGTTCAAGGTCGAGAAGTATGCTCCACCTGAACTCATGAGCAGAGACAAAGAAGAATATCTGGAGATGCAACTTTTGTTACTAACATTATGGCAGCAATGGAATGCAACCCATTTACGATACAGTCAGGACAATTAGTCAAGACTGTAACTGGCCAGCTAGCTCAGCCAAACGTAGAGCATGACCTGACTCACTTTAAAAACATCAGCATTGCTGCATTGTCAAAATCATTGGAAAGTCCACAACCAATAACCAGTACAATCTGATTAAATACATTCCACACCCAGAACAAAACCAAAAATTGCTGTTGCCAGGAATAACTGATGAATTCAATGTTCTTCTTCAAATGACACAAATCATTGCTAGTGGTGGCAAAATCGACATCAAGCTGTACATTGGGAACCATGAGTTCAAAGCTCCTGATCCAAAATATTTCTTTGCAGCTGCAGATAACAAAGCAAGGCTACTTAGATTCTTCTGCAAAAGATATACCTCAGACGAAACAGAATGACTATTCATGGGATCAAGGAATCTCTGTTTGAGCAGAGGCTTTTCACATGAGACATAATCTCTACTACTGACTGAAGGATATGCCATTCCCATCCAAGAACTAGAGTCAAACAAGAGTAGGCAGACACCAGAATTAATCTTTACACAGTATACAATGTACATGCTAATGACACTGAAGTCATTGTACATTGCATTTACTTTGCAGCAACATTCTTACAGGATCTTCACAAACTGTGGATTCAGACTGGACATAAAAGTTATCTTCCTACCCATAAAATTGCCAATTCTTTTGGGCCAGCAAGATGTTGTTCATTGAAGAAATGTTTTAGAGCAAAGTAGCTTGCTTAGTTTGAAGAAACCAACACTTCTAAATCAGATGATGAATAAAGTATAAAATTAAACCTTATCCTATTTGCACGAACATTTCAAGTGACACAGTTCCTTCTGTATTTTTTCTACATAAACTGAGTTTAGTTCATATGTGCAATAGTTTGTATCAAAATACAACTTATCATCACATCATTATATATGGATCCAGAATTTGTAATGTCTGTATGATCTTTGAAGCCTAATTAAAGTATCTACAAATGGATAAAAAATGCAATTACTATTCTTCTTGATGCATAGTGTTCTGTCTCATGGTATTTTTGGGTATATCACTTATTGAAGCTAATGCGTATACCTCAGTTCATGTATCCCCACACTTAACTTCAATCTGAAGTATTTGTGAAAAGGCAAAGGTTTGCAATAATTCTATTAATTTTATCTGTGCCAAATGGAATATATTTAAAACATATATCAGTTATTTGAAGTTGTATACAAACATCGATTCATTCCGCCAGCTTAACTAATATTATTTTGAATTTTTTCTGAATGTATGAAGGTTTGCAACTGTTGCTTAATTTTGTTTCATCATTATTTTATAACCAATTTGTTATTTGTCTTCAAAAGTGTTATTTATTTGAGGCCATATACACACCCTGATTCTCTTTAAGGCCTCAGATGTATAATACAGTACCTTATCATATGCATGTTCCTATGTTTTGGAAGAATTAAGATACTCCACTAACAGCTCACACATTATAAAAAAATATCCACTAGCTGATCTGTTGTGCACCTACAGATTACTCCATGATGATCATAGAAATGAATTAATATGTACAATCTTTGACAGCAAACCTGGCATGTTGACCTTATTGGCTCCCAGGCTAAATGTCATTATTTATTAAACATGTTTTAAGTCGATATTTACTGGATCATGTAAAAGTAATTTCATCTCTGCTTCCAAAACGAAACTTTATGCCAATCACAAAGTACAGAATGTTTAAGCAACTTTCCTTATTTTCAAGTGACGTAAAGTCTGTTAAGCACATTTATTGTACCACGTTTTTACTGCCTTGGCATTGACAATGGTAGTTTTACTGAACTTCCTGTTTATCAGGTAACTTGCTTCATTGATTGAAAAAACAAAACAAAACAAATATGCAATTATTTTTAACAAATATATGATAAACCAACTATAAGCACTGTATCTTATATCTAAGATGGCTCTGAATAGGAAAAACCTTATCCTAACTATATACCACACAGTATCTCTTATAGAACACAGGTGGTGTACCAGTTTTTAGAAGTTCTGCAAAACAAGTGTATATTTCACGAACTTCCTCGATATTTAAGAAGAAAGTATCAGGTTATTGTTGGGTTATATTACAAAGCATGTACACATGAAATTAATTTTTTCACCCAACAGTTTTATAACAGTATGAAGAAACTTTCAGAAGGAGGATTAAAATGTATACACTCCAAAAGTAAGTTATTGCATCACATGTTCTGGCCCCTATTTCATCTGTTCATATAGTAGCCAGAGCAAAATTACAGAAATTCAAACAATTAAATGGAGCATATGGATGTTCAACCTTCGAATACCCAGGAGAAACTTCTTTTTTTTTCTCGCTTAGAACAAGAGATATTCATATTTATCCTTACACTGAAGCCCAGCACCAGTTTAATTCAGGAAGGTGTGTATGTTAACTCAAGCTCAGAATGCTGTATACAGAAGTTCAGTAGTGAAAGGAATAAAGGGTCTCTAATGTTGATGCCACGATCTGACCTGGGATGTGGGTGTTCTGTGGACTACGTGCATTGTGTTATTTTAGGTGTTGTTCATGATCTCTGCTTTACTTGGCTTGACATTTCAAATGAATCAAAGCTATGGGCTAATATCTGCTTTTTGCTTGAGAATAAAACTGGAAGGCTTTTTTTAGTTAGTTTGTTTGTAGTTAAGCACAAAGCTACACAAAAGGCTACTATGCTGTGCCCACCATGGGTACTGAAACTAGGTAGGGGCTCCTCATTTAGTAAAAGGCACAGTGTTCAAACAGCTGATAAATCTGAATGATCATAAACATGATGAGTTTTAAAAATGTGTATTAAGCAGGATGTAATTGTGTATGATGTTATGGAAGAGCTTGAAAGAAAGAAAAATCTGGAAAAACGACATCAGAGTGCAAGATTGCATTCTTATACACAAAGAAATAGCAGACAATAACAGAATCACATAGACATTAAAATATTTTATCCAAAGACAATGTGTAAATGAAAGTCCACGTATTTTGTTTTTTTGAAATTTATACATCAGAAGCATGTGCAACAGAAGTAAAGAGAAATAATTATACTATTCAGTACTTAAGAGGCCAGACATACTAAATATGGATTAGTAGCTTATTATGTTTTATGGAATAATACAGTTTTAGTAATTTTAAAAACCATTAATCATATGTAGGAAATATTTTCAGCACAGATTAAGAAAAGCGTTTGGCTCATATAGCTTCCGTAAATGCATGTGATGAATTAGTGATAATTAGCCTAACAAAATTAAAAATGAAATGCATTTGAGTACTTGACTATGTGTTACTTACTTTTCATTGAAATACAATAAAGTTTTGTTTTAAGTTTGTAGAAATGTTATTATTTATTACTTTAATCTGATGCAGTACTAAAAATTCAAACATGCTAAGAAAGTATGATGCTAGAATGAAAAAGACAAATAGCTGATTTTATGGGATCACTCATATTTAAAGATTTTCATTATAGCTAATTATGATGAAATTTAATCCTCTCAAATTACTGTTTTGGAAAAAAAAAAGGACACTTCATCACCACATTTTACAAACTATATTAAAATAACATATACGATAAATATACTTAGTAATTTAAAATAACCAGTTTTGTATAAAAAGCTCAAAATCTAAGCAGCTATAAGTCTTGATGACAAATTATAAGAAAATGCAGTAGTGTGTAAACTGTACGACATATTTAAGTACAGGAATTGTATTATACACCCTGCCTGATCAGGTTATCTAGCATGTGTGTGTATGTATATATATATATGTATATATATGGTTATAAAGTGGATTACTTTGTAAGGTATCATCTTCATACCTAGATGCAGTAATTGAAGATATATGTTAACATAATCCTAGATTCACAAAATCAAGATTTTCAGATCTAACTGGATTTAACTCTTATCTGAACCAGTGCTGTTCCATATCTTATCTGATTTCACCATATGTAACATGATTTAACTTGAATTAATTCAGATTTGGAATTTCCATAAAGAATTGTACAAACATTTTTTTGTTCTGCAACTTTTACAGAATGTTGTTTAACATAGTGTTGCAATTCATATTTTTATCTAACATATAGTTAAACACTTTATTAAACTACAAACATAGTGTGTAGTCAAATATGTGTCCCCATAAACCAGAGTCAACTACAAACAAAACTACTACTATCAAAACAGTAATCTATAATCTATATTGTACTTGCTTGAGCAAGTTCACTAGATGTTGCCTTCAAAAGTCTCTAAACACCTTTCTGTTGCCTGACATATTTTGATTAAACTTATTGATGTGTTTACGATACCACATCTATTTTTTCTTTGACATTTGACAAGTTTTTAGAATTTTTATCTGTCAAGACCTCCAAACAATCTGAACAATGCACTATTTTTGTGCTGTTTGACTACATAGCCAGCTATGTATGTCCCATGACAGCTTCCTCATAAAGATAAAGGGGTGTGCAGTTTGATGTATCTTCATGATCATGGTCATCCTGTTTTGGCTCATTTACTTTAAAATCATACCTGTCTAACACACGTGTAGAACCACTGGAAATACCATGTGATAGTTCGTAAAACTGACGTTTCATTCAAGGCATTGCAGTTTTCTGTTGATTTTATTTCACGATAAATGAGCAATGTTTTATATGAAATTGCAAACTGTCAAACAGTGGTTATTATTAAATGATCAAAGCTTTATTTATATGTCAAAAGATACTTCAAGGAAGATGATGACAATAAAGTTTCCTATAACTGCTATACAGATGTGATTGTTATTAGAAACCCAATAAATGCTAAAAGCATCAATCTGTGTTTGTAAACTAAGTTTCACTAACTATCTCTTCCATTTTAAAAGCATCTATAAAAGTTAGAAGTCATTTCCTATTTTTAACACAAAAAATAATTAGAACCAAGTTAAAAAAAATCACTGTCTTCTTCCTACAACTTTAATACACATAAATCACACTTTCCCCTCTCTATTAAATGAACTTTCCAATAGTAATATTGCCATTGTCAGACTTGACAAAGCAATGGTGGTGTTATACAAAAAAAAAAGAATGTAAGTATATC